>NC_048420.1:8561889-8576845 GCF_013103735.1 Etheostoma cragini | reverse complement strand
TTAACGAGCAGTTGGACAGGTGTACCTAATAAAGTGGCCGGTGAGTGTATATATATATATATATATACACACACACACTCTCGCAGGCTCTTCTGCTTCTCGGTAAAGTATACCAACAGCAGTGGCTAACTTTACCCAGTTCATCTATAATTTGAATACCTATTTTTAAGTTTCTTTTCTGCTTTTAATTAAAAGTGAATCCCTAACAATGTTACAAGGATGTAACGCCGTTGTTGTTATTATACAGTTATTGGCCCGTGATACTTAATAGCACTTTAAATGAAAACGTAACAAAACAACAAGGCGGTGGAAAGGTGACCGTCAATGCTTTATTATGAATACACACATCATCAGGAATCACCCTCTGTGTTGGGGGTGTTGCGCAATAACAGGAAGAACGCTTCGTCTCAAAACTGTCAAGTGTTTTGTGTGCTTCTGAACTTACGAGTTCATTCTTCCAGGTACAGCCAGCAGGTCTCCCCAAGAACATAAGTCCGTTCTTTGCTTACTTGGTATTGAGAAACGCCCATTGCCCCTTGAACAAGCCTATGGCCTTTATCTGAAACTAAGTGAGGGTTTGACGTTTAGACTAGCTACGTGTCAGGAAACTAAAACTGGTATTTCGATTTTGTGGATTGAAACATCTCATCACATGCTCAAAGTGGTCAGCCATCACTAACATCTATGTCCTCTCTCAGGCTTACTCCCCTTTCAGATTCCATATGTGGAATTTGCAGGAGAGGACTACTCTAATTCCCACGATGCTGTGGGGTCCACACCTCCGCCCCAGTCCCTCAGCTCCGGTGCCAGCTGGTATCATTGGTACAGTGAGATCAGCCCCGATGAGAAGGAAGTTGCTAAAGTCAAGAAGATGTACAAGGCTTACCTAAAGAGCCGAGAGGCCAGAGCAAAATAATCACCAATGACTGATCCATATGTCTATCTGACCATGTACAGGACTTTCTACATCCTACTGATATACAAATAATCACAATAAAAACATGGTGAAACTGGAGTTATTTTATTGTTTGGCTTTTGTAGATACAATTTTACACTTTGATTTATAGAAATTATCACTCCAGTATATGTCCAACTCCATGCTGTTGAAGATGTTACAGTCCAGTAGAAATATCCTGTAGTACGTGGGGGGGGGGCTCTGCTCCATCAGGGGTTGACTTTGTTGACCATGGTCTCTCCCAGAGACTCCAGCACCTCCCGCTTGTAGTCCTCAAAGTCTCCATCGATCTGGTTGACGGTGCGGTCCTCCACCACGTACAGCTGGCACCGAGTCTCAGTGATGAGGCGTGCGTCGTGACTCACGATGATCACCGCTATAGAGGAAGTAAAGGCTGTTAGTCAGCTGATCAGGAACAGGCCATACATATCCATCAGTCAGGCTCTGAATTCAAACGCTTGCTTTTATTTAGTGTAGTTTGTTCCAACGTATACAAAGCAAAAGAGTACTGTTACTGTACAACATCATTTGGCAGGTATTATGTCAGTTTAACATCTAAGACATTAAGCACGGTCATTTTTCTTAAAATAGAGCGGTCATGTGTAGGAGACCGCCAACTGCATACCACCCCTTTAATGTCTTTTTACTAATTTAAAAAAAAATCTTTTCTTCCCAGATACTATATTTGAGCACACATACTGTACATGTAGATTCCTTATACATGTTAAGGGGAAGATTAAAAAAAAAAAGACACTGGATCTGTGAATACTCACAGAATAACCACTGAATTCATATTTTGCTACTCAGTAAGAATCTTATTAACCTGGAGTCCCGGTCACAATAATAAGTGAGTGCTTTTGCCATCTCTGACTACAACACGATCATCAATCTGAAACATTCCAACACGTGGACCTTCATCTCCTCTTACCTCCTTTATACTCGTTGATGGCCTCTGATAAGGCGTCGATGGACTCGATGTCCAGGTTGTTGGTGGGTTCATCCTGTTAGAGAAACAGAGAGTCAGAGGCTGGCCGAGGCCTTGAGGTACAACGTGAGCAGAGTGCTGAGAGACTCCTTACCAAGACCAGCACGTCAGGCTGGCGGCAGGACAGCTCGGCAAACACCACGCGGGCCTTCTGCCCCCCTGTTAGAGATAAACACACAGTCACGGGTCTGTCCGCTCCGCTGGCAGGCAGGGTGTCGGGCTCAGGTTCTTACCGGACAGTTTGGAGATCTGGATGGTGTGGGCGTGGCTCTCCAGGCCAAAGCGGCCCAGGCACTTCCTGCTGTCCTGGTATGGAAGATTGAAGTTCCTCATCAGGTACTCTGTGGCCGTCTCCTCCATGTTCAGCTGGTCGGCATACTGCTGGTTAAAGAAGCCCACTTTCTACACACACACACACACACACACACACAGACAGCCAGTTAGCGCTCTTCTTCTGATTTATTTATGTATTTATATCTCTCTCTGTGAGTCTTTGTATCCCAACCACTCTGGACTATTCCACGCTACTCTCGTATCACCATGTTTGGATGGAAACAATTAAGTGAATGAGTGAATTAGAAACACTGGATGGATGCCACATGAGGAGTATATCCAGAGAAAATGCTAGTTAAGAGTTGGAGGAATAAAAAAAAAAAGATGGTTTCAAAGCCAAATGTGACAGCTGCAGTGTGGGAGCACTTAGTAACCCGCGAGTCAGTATGTTGCATTTGTTGTAAAACAGTAGCATCTACACACATTTTTGACAACAGAGACGGAGTCCATTTCATTTATTGTGGATATTTAAAATGTCTTCCAGTTCCAGTGTTTAATTTTCCATAGAAATAAGAGTTTATTGATGAAAAGGTGTTCCTGCATTATTAGGCCATTATCATTATGTTAAATGAAAATGGTCTCAGAACGACAATATTATCAGTTATTGCAATAATTTCTGGGACAATTTATTGTCCAGCTAAAGTTGTTATTGTGACAGGCCTACGCAGCGCTCCACAAGATATGGCATACGTATTGCAAACCTTCCAATATAATATTGCATTATTTTAACGTTATATGGTGACACAAGTGTTCAGCGGCCCGCGGCATGTCCTGTATGTCTGAGACTGTCTCCAGCGCCTCCACCTGAAGGTTGTCAGCTGTGTGTCTGTCTGACAGACCTCTCCGACGGACAATTAGGATCACAGAGCAGAAAAAGATTTTCCAATCACAAAACCAACATAAATTATCCTTCATTTATCGTTAGTGGTCAAATGTGCAATTAATTGTAGATTTCAGGTGATATCGTGCAGCACTAGGAGACGCTTTGCTTTAATAAATCCAGAGGGTGATTACCGCCACCTCCCTCCGGCTTCAGAGAGCAACACAAGCTCTGTTCAGACACACAAATGGGGATTTTCCACTACATGGTACCTGCTTGACTCGCCTCTACTCTCCTCTTTTGGGTTTCAGTTACAAAAAAAATTCAACAGATACGATTTCAGTACCATCTCAGTCGAGGTTCCAAGCAAGCTGAGGCAATACTAAAAGGTGACGTGAAAACCTGCAGACTCCTGATTGGTTGGAGAGAATCGTCATTAATCACTCCGTCATCCTGGCTAGCGACATACAGGGGGGGGTCCCGCCGTGTTTAAGTAGTTTAACCAGCGGTGTTTTTTGCTGCCTCCAGCTTCTTTTGAAACTAAATTTCTTTAGCAACAGCCACATGGCGAGAATCAAAAGCAACACACTTTCGACGTTCTGTGTGTGTGTGTCACGTAAGGTCACGGCAGTTTCCTGCTATGAAAACCAGCCACGGCTCGCCTGAGGCAGTAGGCTACTTATCTGTAATGGAAAAAAGGAGGACAGGGCCCCGCAGTAGAGTCGAACAGGTACCATGTAATGGAAAAACGCCAGTGGTTCCCTTACTATCCGTGGCCACATCTGATTGTGGAGTCCCCTGATCTGTTCAGTTAGAATAAAACTGAGCCTCAGGCGAGAGTCCCAGCACCTGCTTCAGTGTAAGCTACAGCCGGTTTCTACATGATCCAACTGCAACTGTGTATCTGTGTGTGTGTGTGTGTGTGTGTGTCAAGATGGATGTTTCAGTGAAATACTCACCAAGCGATGATTCTTCCTCATCTCTCCTTTAGTCTGAAAAACAAACATGTGTTACTGCAGAAGTCTATGGATTTCAGTCCCATGGGCATGTTTGCGTATGTGCACACTTACAGGACCCAGTTTCCCAGTGAGCAGCAGCAGCAGGGTACTCTTCCCCACGCCATTGGGTCCAACTATACAAACTAAAAGGGAGGAACACAAAGTCCTGTCAGAATCAATAAAAAAAAATCCTGTCAGCAGCCACCACAACAAATTCATCTCAACTTCTGCCTTTACTCCGACATAGCGCTGAGTACAGAACGGAGGATACATCAACATTAACCTGTGTTTTTGGTTTATGACCCTCGGCTACAGTTGTTAGCACGGATTAGCTCAGAGGGCCAACCTGGCTCGTTGACTTTATTACGTGAACCAAACCCCTGTGAGCCCTCAAGGCTGCCCATACTTACTCCTGGAGCCCATGTCAATTCCAAACTCCACGTTTTTGAAGAGAGGCTTCTGAATGTCATACCAGAAGTCCACACCTGTACAAGAGAGGAAGCACTGATGTCAGCTTTCAACACCGTTTCCATGACTTCCTGTTCTGTTTAGCTCTGTTGAAGGGAACCCCTGGAGCGTTTACCTCCAGGAGGGGGCTACAAATCAACTGGTACACTTGGATACGCTTTGTTTGTGATGAAAACATAAAATTACGCAAAATAATATAAATTAATGTCAAATTGGGCCAGTGCACTAAGTCAGGAGGAGCACCGGGGAGACATTTGTCATTTAAATTGTGATGGCCTCGCTCACGGACATGATGCTCCAGCAGCACAGCTGGCCTCTGCTTAGCGCCGCGACGCGGTTACCTGCTCTGATTGGTCGCTCAAACTAACTGCCGTGTGTGGTGTGGTGTGCAGATGTTCTTACTGTGCAGGCCCAGGATGGGTGGAGACAGAGGCGGGGGGTTGGGGAAGGTGAACTTGACCGTGTACTCTTTAGGCCTCTTCAGCAGCTCCGTGGCATCCTGGCTCTCTTCCTCCTGACCGCCCTTCTTTTTGCCTTTCTGCTGCTTCCTGGTCAGGGCCTCCTTAGTCTGCTTCTCCTGAAAGAAAACACATCACACCCAAAGGAGGGATAAAGCATGGCTGTCAGCTGGGAATGGCAACATGTAACACACACACCATACCATGTATCAGCTGGAGCCCACAGCTTTATGTTACATTGGACTTTATAGGCTGGCTTCTTCCCATCCAACTGTTGGATTTGGTTTCATTTTTTATTGGATTTATTTAGAGAAATTGGTTTTCTCCATAAAGTCTACTTTTTGCTCCTCTCAGGGTCATTGAAGTGTGGCGTGGGTCACTTATCAGAGTCAGGTTGTACCCCTGTACAGTATCCCTGGCAGTCTCCTCCACTCCATATCGTTATAATGGAGCTAACCGCTAACGAAGCTAATCGGTGCTAACTGAGCCTTATGCCGCGTTCCAGACACAGTTTTTAGCCCGTAAGTTACGACTTCAAGTCACAACTTGGTAACATTTCAGGCAAAATCATCACAAACCGTTCTAGCTATCGACTACCTAACGTTGACATTAGCTACCGCTAGCGGATACTAGTAATTTCTAGCCGGCGACATATTTTGGGCTTCATTTAATAAACATAACATGTAATAGTACACAATGGTATGTGTATTGTTTTGATTTCAATGTGCAGAATTACTTTACGTTGCCTATTTATATTATTTCTTACGGCCTCTGTACAGCATTAACAGGGGTCCCCATTGTTGTTTATGTGTGCGTGTTTGACATCAAAACTGTAACTAGGAGTACAACTATCTTGTATGACTTCCCGAGTAGGAAGATACAGGGTTTAACTGCCGTTCCATTGCACTTTCACTAGTAGAAGGTTGTGAAAACACCAGTAACGAGTTGCCTGGAACGCAGCATTAAATTCCCGTTCTCCGTGCCAGAATCCATTTACAAACTGTATTTATGAACTTATGCCTGAACAAAAACCGAGGATTTTATTAGGTTGTCTGTAAAGTTTGTAACTACAACTCAGACTTGTTTGAATGACAGAAATCTTTAGATGAGATCTTAATGAATGCAACAGGGAATGTATTGTAGCCTACAAGACTGTTTAGATCCCCAAAATGAAAACAATGATCTAACAAGCAAACAAAAATTTACTTAGGGAGCCTTAGTCTTATATGATTTGGAGGAATAAGGAGGAGACAGTGTTGAGATTTTTAATAATATCTAAGTTTCTGTATGGATCATAGTATTAACGTTAAGTGACATATAATGGCTTATTTGTGCTCTAGGTAATCAGGTATTTTATCTGCTGAACCATAACATTAGACAAACCGGCCAGATTTAATTACCAAAGCAGATCATGGCTATACACTCAATCTGTGTCTTTATCATCTTTTAGTCTGATATGTTTAATATGAAATTAATATTTAAAAATGACTTTTTACGTTCCTTAGTCATTGTTTTCAATAAATAATTCCTAAACCTTTGTTTGACTAGTTTATTACTGAACCCAGCCCTCACACGCCAGGCTGTCACATCCTCCGCCACCCACCAAAAGTAGATTCTCAACCTGTGGGAAACACTGTACTCACGGCCTGCTTGGTGGACTTGCCCCCAGCCTTCAGGTCTTTGAGTTTCTTCTCCTGCTTGTCGTACTGTTTCTGCAGCTCTTTCTGCTTCTGCACGTACATCTTCTTAAAGGTCACTGAAAGAAAAGCACAAACACTGAGCAAAGTCAAGTAGCAGTACCACTTATCAGCTCTGTGTGCGCACGCACACTCTCTCTGTCGTACTCTGTCTAACCAGAACACTAGTTTTATTATTCTCTGTTAACCCACTTTTTACATTAGGATGTATTTATTTGTTTGCCAATGCACATTAATCAACATTTCTGTAGATGTGCCGGTGTATTTTTCAACTGTAGTCCTAGTTACCAGCATGCATGTATTTACGGTGGGAGGAAAACCGGAGCCCGCGAAAGACACCCACGCAAACATGGGAAGAATTCGCAAACTCCACACAGAAAGGCCCCGAACGACACTGGATCTGAACCCAGAACCTTGTTGCTGTTAGGCAGGAGTGCTAACCACAGAGCCACCATGGTGCCGCGCTGCTGCCACATGATCTCTGCGGTCTCTTTTTCTTCTCGCTTTTCCCCTCACACTGCCGCTACACTAATTCCAACACCACTCTCGGGTTGGGCAATGCCCCCTAAATTGGCAGTTTACGACACTAAAACACCACAATGGACGTTATCATCACGCACTGAAGCGCCTGCCACTCTTTCTTTTGCTAATGCCTGGTTCACGCTTCTGTGTAAGGTCTACGTTAAACCTGCCCTCTCAATTACGCTCCCCCACGGGTGCATGAAGCGCGCCCCTCGTAACAACGTCCATGAAGACAACCAGTGATCAGTGAGTGTTTCGGGTCAATAGTGTGTGTCCCATATGGTCAAGTACCAGAAGTGTGGAGTGGTTCAGAGCATGCCGACTTTAAGAAGAGGTTGCACAAAGTATATTTTATAACTTCACTAATTATTATTTAACACCCATCTTAAATGTCATTGTTTATAAGAGCATACAAAATGTATTACCTTAATAAGACTTTATAATATTTATTGTTTCAGTTATGTCATTGTACTTTTGAGCAAAGCACAAATGTCTAATTTGAAAAGATTGCTTGTTATTTAATTTGGTAAAATATCAAGTTATTTAAAAAAAGATATGGCACATTTTTTGTTTAGATTTTTTTATGCTTGCTAAACTTAGAATGTTCAAGTTGAGAAATACACATTTCCAATTTGGTGCATTTTTCTTATCAATTAAGCAAATAGACTAATGATACCATTTAATGACAATGGCAGTATTGGAAATTCCAACATGACTTTTTTTTCTAAATGGTGCACGGTCAAGTGCAACACATCCTGTTGCTCCACAGATCAAATCTAACTTTGTTATCAAATTAAACTGACAAAGCTAATGGAGTGAGAAGCACGTTGTTATTGGGGACGTATACCGTGTGTCCTGATACTTACAGTAGTTGCCTCTGTAATAGTAGAGTTTCTGGTTGTCTAAGTGGATGATATCTGTACACACTTCGTCAAGGAAACTCTGGTCGTGGGACACTATGAGCAGAGTCTTCTTCCAGCCTTGAAGGTAGCTGTGGAAAAGTTTACAAGAACACAACTTCAATATGATAAAACGGAGTAGAAACACGAGTCAGCAGTGGGCTCCTGAGATGACTTGTGGTTACCACTCTGTATTCTTGTGTCTTTGTTTGGTAGTGTTTGGTCTGGCTTCATCGCCGGTCCTTTCACTGACTAATCCAGGACACTAACCCCTGCACTAACTGAAGCCAAGCAGCTGGCAGAATCCAGGACACTAACCCCTCAGGCTCAGTGAGTGTCCCGCTGCCAGGACACGAGCAGCCTCGTTGTTTCCAGTCTCAGACACAGACCAACAGCAGTAACAGCCCTTCCTATTATAATATGATAATATAATTAAAGCCCTATTTTGGCGGGCCGATGTCAGGCATTTCCCAAACTATCGGCATTTATAATGGCCAATTAAAAAAGAACGTTTTTTTAAACATTAATTTTATAATAACAAATAAATGATTCTGATAAATGAATATTTAAAAAATAAAATGTAAACGGACGGCCGACCATGTTATGAGTGTTGGCGTTGCTTAGTTTGTCTACCAGAGGGCGCTCTACAACATACCTGTGGCAACACTGATTATTTATTTTAGTTTATTTTAGTTAGTTTCATTAATATACATTTTATTTATCAGAACTTTAATATATTTTGATGTTCCTTTTTTCTGTTGTGACAATGAAACAAATTATCATATTATTTTAGTGAGAACTCATAATTAACTACAAATAACGTTAGGGAAATCTGTTTATTTTATTACACTTTTTTTTATATATCTATATAGGACAATATATCGGAATATCCGTTTTTTAAAATAACCAAATATTTGTAATCGGCCTTAAAAATCCGTTATCGATCAGGCTCTTTTATTACTACCTAATATAAAATTACAATTATCAGATATTTGCTGGTAAGATTGAGGGAAAGATGGGAATAAAAAGCCGCTGTGTACTTGTTGAGCCAGATGACGGCGTTGAGGTCCAGGTGGTTGGTGGGCTCGTCCAGCATCAGCAGAGTGGGTTCCATGAACAGAGCTCTGTGGACACACACAGTCACAGTGAGGGGAACCACCTTCCAACAGCTCCTGTTGCACACCTTCCAAACATGTTTGTGACAGAGTACCTGGCCAGGGACACTCTCATCCTCCAGCCTCCAGAGAACCTCTTGGTGGCTCGGTTCTGCATCTCGGGGGTGAAGGACAGACCGGCCAGGATCCTCCGGGCCTTGGCCTCGGCTGCTGCAGCTCCAATGATCCGCAGCTCCTCATACACCTGTGGAGCAGCACACCGCTACTTTAAGGAAGGAACTTGTTTTGGTGGAGGTTGTTTTAACATTTAACACTGGTATACACAAGCTCGGATGCGTCCACTGTAAATTAGCCTTTAGTTGTGCAACAGAAAACTCAGATTGGAAAGATCGTCTAGCTAGCTGTCTGGATTTACCCTGCAGAGAGCTGAGGAGCAGTCTAGACAGCAACACAAAGGAAGAGGAAGGGGACGGACATCCCGACGAAAATGTAGGAAAAACAAGGTAACCTCCGACAACACCAGGACTATCCCACAAATAAAACGTTGTTGATATATTAGGAGAATACTAACGGAGCTTCAATGATTACATATGTGCGACGTTGCGCGTTAGAAACAGGGTTAGTGTCTCAGAAGGGACAGGCCGTCTCTGACCTTGTCCAGCCTCTCAGCCACGCTGTCCTCTCCCTTCTCAAGCAGAGCTTGCAGCTGTCTCTCCTCCTCCAGAAGCTTCAGCCGCCGAGTGTCAGCCTTCAGCACCGCCTGCACCGCCGGGGTCTCGTCTGCTATCACCTCTGGGACACACACACACACAGGACACAGTCACACAGACTGTGGGACAGAGACAGAGAGTAGGACAGAGACAGAGAATGGGACAGAGACAGACCAAGACAGGGGGACAGCAGCTCCACTTGCAGCTTAAAATGTTTCTGCGTGCCACAACCTGAGGGACTCATCCCTATAAGATCCCTACAGTAAAGATTGGTGTAGTATCGTACAGTAATGTTATTGTACAAAACGGTCAAGTATTATATTGTTTTACATAATTGTTTTGTAATGTTGTGTGTTGTCTAACGATCAATGCAGTATAGAATCCATGAGACCCCTACTGTTTGTATTTAATATGCGAGATGTTCTATATATGCATTTTCTGTATAGCGGTTTGGCAACAACATGTTTTCTCTGTTCATGGCAATAAAGCAAACTGACACACAGAGGGACAGTTACTGATGAAGAGAGAGATAGACAGAGGGACAGAGAGAAACAGAGATAGACAGAAGGACAGAAACAGAGGGAGAGAGACAGAAAGAGGGACAAGGACAGACAGAGGGAAAGAGAGACAGACAATGGGACAGAAACAGAGGGAGAGAAAGACAGAAAGAGGGACAGAGAGAGACAGACAGAAAGATAGACAGAGACAGATATAGGACAGAGACAGACCGAGGAACAAAACCAGAGGGGGCAGAGACAGAAAGAGAGACAGAGACAGACAGAGGGAAAGAGACAGAAAGGGGTACAGAGACACAGGTCCCTCACCTTGTTCACAGAGTAGCACGTCGATGTTGGGGGGGATGCTGAGAGCTCTGTTGGCGATGTGTTTTAGCAGGGTGGTCTTTCCTTTGCTGAGGACGAGACAGAGACAAGTGGACAGTGAACAGACACACAAACAGCAGCAGGAAGCCATGCAGTAAAACACCGGTTCAAGTCATTTCCATGAGTACAGTACTGCATACACGGCTTATGCAAACCTTGTTTTAAATAGATGTTTCTATCATCATCATTATTATTGTTATTATTATTATTATTATTTATGGTATCTGGGAGTGGGGGTGCTGAAGGGCAATATCTAATAGCTTGATGTCGATAGGTGAGTTTAGGATGTTACAAATTACTTTTAGCCTTTAAATTAATAAATATAAAAACATATTCAACTGTTGCCAGAGTAAATTTAGTCTACGGGATTACGTATAGGTTGGCTTCTTGAGCCGTGTGTTGCCAGCGCGGACATCGGTTTAAATTGTGTTTTTATATTATTTTTATTTTTTTATTTTTTTTATTTGCTCTCACGATCGCTTCCCACTGCCAGGGTTGCAACTGAAATAATAGAGTACAGCAACGATGAGTTTATAGAAAGCACCAATGTAATTATGGTCAGATCTTGTGCCTGACTGATATAGAAGTGAAGACAAGCGATGCAGTCAGTCATTTAAGAGAGTTACATAAAAATGAATGAATGTGAAGTGACAGCGTTGAGACACTGGTACACGACTTTACTGACATTTTTTGTGTCAGTGTTCTTCATATTTATGTAGAACTATAGTTTGCACTTATGTGTACAATTTGCGGCTCTGGTAGATGTTTGTGATTGGTTGTGCTGTGCAAACACCGCCTCGTTAGACTAGTTCATAACCACCGTGGTGACACGGGTTATGCGGGACCGCGGTTGTTAGGTTAGGGGAAGCCGGGGAACTGAAAGAAGTCCAGGGCATGTTGGTCTTCATTTGTAGTACAGGCCTCTGATCATCAGAGTATTCACAGTCGGGCAAAGGAAACAAAGTAAACGGTATTTACCCATTTGGTCCAACTAAACCATATCTTCTTCCGGCCACGACCAGGAGGTCAGCATTGACGAACAGCTCCTTGCCGTGAGCAGATATGCTGAACCTCTCCAGCTGCAACACACACACACACACACACACACACACACACACACACACACACACACACACACACAGTCACTAACAGAACACATGCTAAACCTCTCCAGCTACAGAACACATATTCACTATTTAGTTATGCACCGCACGAGGACAACTTTTTCCAAAAGGTTTTCATTGTTAAAAGCATCTTAGGAGCTTTGACATCATATTCTAATAATAAACGGAACATTATGGAAGTAGAGAACCTTGATGTCAGAGGCGTTCTCCAGCATGGCCTGTCTGGAGGACATCTCCGCCTGGGAAATAGAGAAATCTCCCTCCAAGGCATCCTGAGCACGAACACTGGCCACCTGACGCTCATACTCCATCTGGAACACAGACACACAACATCGCTATGTGTGCATCCCTAAAAATCCCTGAGAGGGAGTGCAGCGGTTTACCACTGCATTACACAACTGTTTTCACATGCTGTATGTAATAAGTGCATCATGACGGCATATTTAATGACATCCTAATCACCCGTTTCTTTTTCTTCTTCTTCTCCTTTTTGGTGAGGTTAGCATACGGGTCGTCTTCCTGCTGCTTGGCCTGATCTGCTATCACATCCTCGGCACTCTGACGGTAACAGCCAGACAGGAGAAACGTTAGCACTCTGAACCAGAGCAGGGGAGGGGGAACAGAAAGCTGCTAGAAGACAGACATACCTTCATCATGTCACCTCCGTCACTCTCCTCATCCTCTTCTTCTTCTTCTTCATCCTCGCTGCGTGCTCGTTCTGCAGTTTTGCCTTTCTAGATTGATAAAGTTTAATCACACTTGGGTTACCATGCTGAAAATGACGTCAAAATGATAAAGAAGTGAGCGAACATCAATGCTTATTACTTGCCTTGTGTTGTTCTTTCTTCCCCTTCTTTGGCTTCTTGTCCTCATTATTTTCTGGTGACTAAAGTTAAAAACCAGACATTACAAATGCATGCAATTAAAAAAGAGGTCCAAAGCAAGTTCAACACACCGGTAGAGTCCGGTGTAGCCTCACTCAGCACCGTCTAACTGAGATCCTCAAATCCCTATTTTCCACCAGGTGCGTCTGCTCCGCGTCCCGGGGCAACTGCAGCTATTTAAGTCAATGCTTGATATTTCACCACCTGTGAAACAGCACGTCCCAAAAGCGCGCTTGAAGTGGCTCTTCGCTAACGATGCATGCCAGGCAAGACGCACAGCTTCTGAGACGGTGTGGTACGGCTTACCAGCGCCAGCTGCATGTGTAAAATAGAACAATGGATGAGCAAGAAGGGAGTTCTCTGCCGGAAGTCAAAGACGTTTTGGCACTGGTGTACAGGCTAAAACCTCTTTGGGGGGCTGCAAACATCCCTCTATGCAGGAATGACCCTGTTCATAAAATTATTTGTATAGGCTTAACAGACTAATATTTCTTGTGACGTGTAGCGAGGGTAGCAACGTTAAATTGACAGTCGACTTTCCCTTATCTTGACTGCTTCAACCTGTCTCAAATGAGTCGGATTCAGTAAGCTTGTTAACCTTTATGGAACTGCTTCAGTAGTGGTGTCAGTGTTCTTGTATCTCTTGATTCTGATTCTTGTGTTCACGATTCCTGATCCAAATTGATTCTTCATTCTGTACATAGGGGTGCTAATTTCAGGATCTAGTTTCAAGTTTTGTTTTCACTGAAAACCTGTGTGGAGATGGAGGGTTAAGGGCTAAGCCAAAACTAGGAAAGCACAATATTTTGTTTCATTGTCTACAGTGTGATGTGCGCATGCGCGATGGTCACATTGCAGGACGTGCGATGTTAACACTACAATTCTTTTGCTGCTTGATATCAATGACTGTATATATAACTTGTGAAATTTCACAGTTGTCCTTTTGCACGATGTTGTTACCTTGATCCTTCATTACTCCCGAAGTTGATTACCACAACAGTATTCTATATAGTTTATCATCTTCCACTGGCTTCCTGTCCCACAACGATTATAATTCATATAATCGTTAACATCTTAACTTACTCATAAAGCCCTCAACAACCAGGCCCCCTCCTATCCCACCGACCTGCTCCATCCCCAGACTAATTCCACAGACTCCGCTTATCCGACGCCAATCCCACTGTCTCCACCAATCACGTCCAAGCGCCGGACCTGGGGCGACAGAGCCTTCTCTACAGCTCATCACGTTACATTACACCAGTTTAGAATTATTGGCAAGGGAATCGGATCAAACAGCTGATCTGTCATGGCGCCACATCTTTATTTATTCAACAAACGCGTTTCCATCGCCGTATGAAAAGGAAATACAAACGTTTACTGTAATTCACTTTATGTCTTTATTTCCATGTCTCCACTATAACACTTCCACACTAAGGGCCCTCAAGGAAATGTGTGCCAACCTTCCACCACTCCAGAACAACGGAAATAGTCAGTTTCAGCCAAAAGGTAGCATCAGTTCAACTCGAGAGATGAGATGACTCAGTGGACACCACACAGTCACTGCATTTGTTTGGGAGGAATTTCAAGCCTTAAAAAAAACAGAACTGTACCTTTTCTGCTGGTTTATCGTCTTCATCAAAGTCAGCGTCCTCATCCTCATCACTCTGGCTCTTGCTGAGAGCAGCAAAGATGTTTCCCCCCTGAAAAAAAAAAACACAGCTGCTTTAATGTTTTTTACACACCGGGATGGGTTTTATGTGAGATTAATTTGCATGTCAACATATTTTTGTGGTTTTATCAAGAGCACTGTCACACAGAGTACAATTATTACACAGCAATAACGCCTCCTTGGTTCCCCCCCCCGAAAAAAACAAGGTTGATTTTTCAGAGCTTTCACAATGGTTTTTGATGAGCTGCAGCATTCATTTGTGCTTAGGCTGCAGACTCCAGCTGCTGTACAACTGCTGGATATCTTCACTGCCAAATGTTAGGCGTTATAGTTTGAGAACTATGCAGGTTTTTATGTTGCTTGATTTCCCTTAACTGATAGCTTGGGAGTCATTGGAATGGTTATATGACTTAGACTAAGTAAGGGGGGGGGGGGGGG
>NC_048420.1:8507146-8561789 GCF_013103735.1 Etheostoma cragini | reverse complement strand
AGGGGGGCTCTATAGAGAAACCTGTAGGGGGGCTCCATAGAGAAACCTGTAGGGTGGCTCTATTGAGAGACTTGCGAGCAAAAAAGCAAGAAAAGGAAATGGACAAAATTGCACAGCACCCCTTTAAATCTCTTCTGCTTTCTCTCGTCTGCTCACACTGCATCTCCGTCCCTTTCTTTCTCTAGCAGTTGTCCCACCGACATGGTAGAGGAGCTGGTGAAAATATCCCTAACTTTATTCAAAACTGTCGCAAAATCGCAATTCTGCCAGTAAGAACAGTTTTGATGTGAACTATTCCCAGGCAATTATTTTGGCATTTTGCTAATTCTCCAGGCCCACGGTGTGTAACAGCCTTTGTAGAGCAACATGTGTCACCACGGACTGGCACTAACCTTAGTCTTCTTGTTTCCTTTCTTGGGGGCCACAACTGTGGAAAAGAAACAGCATTACAGTGACTGTACAAACATGAGAATCAGAAGAGTTACATTGCGAGGAGAAGTCTCGACATATCCTACCTGGCTCATCTTCCTCATCACTAGCCTGCACTGAGAGCTTCTTCAGCTTCAGCATGACATCCTCATCGTCATCATCATCCACATCACCACCTTTGCCTTTCCGACGGTCTTTCTTCTTTTTGTGAGACTGAAAAGAATAAGTTCAAATTCAATTTCACATTTAAAAGAGGACATTTGTTGATCGGAAATGTAGGGCCGTTACTACTCCTTGAGCAACATCACAACCTTCAAACATGGCGCTAAATTAGAATGAAGAGAGCCATGGACCGTTGTTTTCCAAGAAACATGCTAGAGTGCATCATGAGCGGAGGTAACTACCTCTCCACCCCTCTTCCCTGTCCCTGGTAACATCCTAACAGGTGGCCTCTTCTGACTCAGAGCCGGAGCCTTCCACACACGAAAAGGCCAAAACGTGCTTTTCACAAGAAAGGCCTTTCAAATATTACAAGGCAGAATCCATCATGTCCGATAGTTCCCACCCCCTGAATGCAGAATTTAAGTTGCTGCCCTCTGGTTCCCGCTTCAGTCAGCCACCAGCCAAAACAAATAGGTATAAATTCTCCTTTGTCTCCTCTGCTATCTCTCTGATTAAATCTGGAAAGAATAGGTAATGTCTGAACATAAGGCAAACTGGGACTTAAACTTTTAAATTTGTGGTATTAATTTCCCCATTTGGTCTGTATTTTGAATTGATGTTTTCGTCTTTGTCATGTACTGTATGTCAATTTCTTTGCTACGGCAGCAAAATGAACCGACCCTCTGGGACAAATAAAGGTCTTGAAATTCACTCGCAAAGTCACGGCAACCAAGTAAACAACATGGGCAAGTGACAAACAGCAACGAAAGCCGCAACGGGAAATCCACACTGCCGTGAACTATGGCCGCTACAGTTTATTGGAAAAGAGCATTGTGGACACTGAATTTGATCAATTTACTGTTTATCAGACCCCAGATGAGACAAGAAGCTAATGTTAGCGAAAGCAGCAGGAGATGCTGTATTCCTCAGACACGCTGTATTAACGTTACCCAGCTGTTTTAAAACCGTTTTCCAAGTTAGTGGGGGGTGCAACATGAAAAACGTAGCAAGTAATGTTCACTCAGCGTTTTTGTGTTAAACTGTGTGCAAAATGAGTGGTGACGTTAAATCACCGAATTCAGGCAACCTACGGTACAGTCTATTTGCTGGATGGTTTCAAGGAAACAGTTGTTAGCTACCATTAGCAGATAAGCCCATTGACAGCAACGTTATTGTTTCTATTTTGGCACTATGTTTCTGACTGTAGTGATCAAAGTGACTGAACGTGTGATGTCAGATGCTAAAAAGAAAAACTACACGCTGTTTTCATGTAATCTACATTTTTATGTTCAACCCCCTCCCCCGCCGCTGAAAAGAAAATTGTTTACCTGTTTTCCTTGTGTGTCTTTTAGAGTCTCGTCGTCTCCCTTCTCAGGTTTGGTATCTGTGGTGAGCTCCTCAAAGAACTGGGGAAAAAAACATCCACACATCTCAGAGATTACACAACAAGCATTTCAAAACTTCAAAAATACAGTGCAATCCAAATGAGTACTCACACTCTTTTTCCCCTTTTTATCTTTCTTCCCTTTTTTCACAGTTTTTTCTGCTGCAAGAAAATGACATTAAATCAGTGGGGCATGGTTCAGAGATGATAAGACACAGACTATCAGGGTCAGGTGTAGGGCCGGGCGATATGGAGAAAATCTAATATCACAATATTTTTGACCAAATACATTGATGTCAATACCGCAACGATATTTTAGTGTTGAAAGTGTGTGACACTTTTTATAAATAATCATCAGTAATGTATATATAATGACTAAGTGGGTAAAGGAAAAAGTTACAAAATAGTTGAACAGTTACAGTCTGGTGAGATCAGAAAATGACATCACTTTACTATAATGCAGCCTTTAAAACCAGGAAGGCACCACTTATGCCATATTATAATATTATGATGGCCAAAATCAAAGACGATATCAAGTCTCATATCAATATATTGCCCAGCTCTAGTCAGGTCTGCAAACTGGGTCTGGAATCATAACAATGACTATGATGTTAAGTGCTGACTCTTTGCGGAAATCCACATCTGTAAATAACTTACAGCCCAAAATAGTCTATCAACATGGACAGAATGGAATTGGACATGTAAGTTAAAATAAGCTTAAATAAAAACCTTAACTCACTAACATTTTCAAACAACAGGTGGGACTGAAAGTGTTTAACATCTACTTTACTGTTTCTGTCCATCTGTCATCCGCGTGTAAGAGCTTACGTTAACAGTTGACACGGTTCCCCCTCAAACAGCCTGAACCTAACAGTCAGCACATTAGGCTCACAGTCATTGTTTCATTTCTTTAGCACTTTAGCCGCTTAATACAGTTAAAAAATAGATATAAAGTAATGGCTAGAGTCGAAATAGTCTGTTATTTGATTTATCACACTAAACTGACACACTCTTTTACTTGTCACTACGGCTAGTAACGTTAGATATAGCCATCACTTCCATGAATGGACAGACCTTTATGCTAACGTTAGCTCAAATGTGCATTGTTGAAGTCAATGTGGCTGTGTGTGTTTATGTGTATGCATGCATACATATCCGCACACAAATTATATATACATATCCGCACACAAATTATATATATATATATATATATATATATATATATATATATATATATATATATATATATATATATATCAAGCCCGACTTCACAAATTCAAATAAATATGATTTAGTTTGTGATAACTTTAGCTACATTAACCACTATACCATTGGCTAACCTATCGCATAACGTTATAACGCTAACATCAATCTACCCTGTGTCTAGCTAGTTTTTATTAACGTTAGACACTCAAAGCCCTGTTCGCCTCTTCATGCCACTTTGGCCATTTAACGTTACCGATATTTTTTATAGCGTTTAAGGCCATATCTGACATAACGTTATCTATCTAGCTAACGTGCAATTGATTTAAGTTGATAAAGTTGGGACTCTAGCCAGCTATTACAATTATTGTCTCTAGCTAGCTAGATTATTTGTCCTAACGTTACATCCGAATTGATCCTAAGACGTTCAAGATTCATGACACAGCTAAAGTCGTTTATTACCAGGCATACACCGTTAAAAACGGAAGGTTAGAGTAAAAACTGAAGACTTTTAATGAAGTTTGGCATTCACATTACTGACTGATTAACATTAGCTCTAAGGCTACTTAGCCTGCTGGCTAGCTTTTCACTAACGTAAAGCGTTAGCGTCATCTTACCAGCAGATGCCGGGGCCACTTCATCGTCCACCCACTCTGCGTCTCCTTTCGTTTTCTTGGGCATTTTCTCACTTTGCCTTCGACTTTATGAAAATAACGGAGCTAAAACGATGTCCCGTAAAATTGATCAGCCACACACGTCAAACAGCTCCATGTGCGGCCCAACATGCCGGGTCAACAAAGTGTCATTCTAATTCGTCTGGAGTTTCAGCGGATGGCAGAAAGATCGCAGTGACACCCATAGCACCACCTCTCGGCTGGAGGACTGGGAGCACTGGGGGGGGGGGGGGGGGGGGGGGGGGGGGGGGGGGGGGGGGGGGGGGGGGGGGGGGGGCGGTGTAACAGCTCCTGCTTTCCAGTATCTGTGTGTAATAATGACACACATGACCGGCCAGAACACTCTTATCTCTCCTCTTTTGTAGCTCCTCCCCTATTTCTAGGTGTGAGAGATTATGGAAAGAGGGGTTGCTGATCAAATTACACTTAATGGGACATTGAGGGAAACTTTTCAACTTAGGCTACTACTACACTATTCAGGTTAAAACAGGTTCAGAAATACATGCAGAGAATGGAACTCCTCAGGGCAGGGGAGTGTTGTAAGTCCCATTTTATCTTCTGTGGTGATAAATAATTTATTTGATAATGAGCCATGGGCTGAGCACAAGTCTGCAGAGGAACAAAGGCGGGGGAAATATAAGTGTATCAGTTGCATGCAGTGGGTCATGTTTTCTTGCATAGGGCAGGCTCAATTACACATGTATATCCCTGGGTGAGTAGTAAAGGTGCCGGGCAGTAGTGTGAGAAGCAAAGGTTCTCAATTGTTTTTCAGAAAATCTGAATCAGAAAAAGGATTTATTGCCAAGTTAGTAACACTTACAAGGAATTTGCCTTGGCGGATGGTGCATAAATAAACACTTCAATAAAATAAACAAAATAAGTACAATAATATAAGAAGAAGAAGAAGAAGAAGAACAAAAAAACTTTAACACTGAGAGAAAAAGAGGCTGCTGACATTACTGGATACTGATGTCACGATAAACCCTAATCAGAAAGGGAACATTTAACTAAACAGCAGTGCCATGGACTCAATTCAGTCTTCCCCCCCAAGACGAGGGAGTCATGGGAACAGGATCTGGGGTTCAATATAGATGATGTCCAGTGGGTCAAATTTTTGAGTTAGTCCATAACTCCTCCATTTGTGCCCAACATGGGCTGATTCAATGTAAATTCATACACATGATTAATTACACCAATCATAGATTTTCTAAAATTGACCTCAGTGTGGTTGACGCATGTAACAGAAGCCACCAGTCCCCTGCCGACCTCATGCATGTGTTTTGGTCATGCCCAGAGCTGACAGATTTTGGGGCTATATTTGATACTCTTCAAACGGCCTATGATGAACATCTCCTCTCTGTCCTTTTTGCTATTCCATCTAACAATACCCTATCAGCTAAGGTACGACATTCCATGGCCTCCTGCACCCTACTGGCCAAGTGATTGATTGTTCTAAATTGGAAGCAAGCTTTGCCCCCATGCCATGATTGTTGGACCAAGGAAGTTTTACATAATCTAAAGTTGGAAAGGCTGAGGTTTTCCCTCAAGGGTTTTCTGAAGAGCTTTGACTGAATTTGGAACCCCCTACTGTCCATCATCTTTAGATATCATTCCAGTTATCTGAGTTTTTTATGACTATTATTTTCCCTTGTTTTGTTTTCTTTTTGTTTGTTTTATTTATTTACTAAACATTTTTTAACACTAATTTAATTAAGTTATCTTATGTTTCGTTCATGGTGGTTTGTCCCTTCTTGATTACTTCTTATTATATTATTGTAATATTTGTTACCCAAAAGAATTTGGGTGTAAGCAGCAACGGTAATTTAGGGTCCTGGAAATGCAGACTCCTGTGCTGCAGCTTGCGTAACCACGCCAAACGACGTTTACGCGATAACGTCACGGATCAGGAAGGACAGTTTTTTGACGGCAGGACGAAGAATATCCGAATATCTGTGTTCACTAAAAATAAGCAAGTATTATCGATACGTTCTTTCTTTTTTAGTAAACGCTTTACTCTTGTTGAGAATATGTTGTTGCTTATAAGTCTTTACTGTTAAAGAACACCTGTAACGTTAGCTGTTTAGACAGTGTATCCTTAAGAACTGAAAGCTGCCAAGTTAGCGCCAGTTAGCTAGAAAGCTAACAGCTGGGCATAATATAGTAGTTACAGCTTCCCATAACCGGACAGCTTCCCATAACTTATACACTATAAACCACTTGAGCTAACTGGCTTAATGTGTAACGTTAGATCACAAATGTGTAGCTATATGAACCGTGTTAACAATGCGTTCCCATTGTGATTGATCACACGTCATTAATCTCACCGTTACATTTAATTGATTTCAATCACCTTAAATGACTAGCAAGCTAACTTGTTAGCGAGCCAACAGTTGTTGTACAGACCAAGTTACTGTATACAAGCTAATGTCTCCCGTCAATAAAACAATAAAAATCCTCATTACTCCCGAACTGTAAACGGCTGACACTTAGCAAGAGTGCTTACACTACTTTACCACAACGTAAACACATTCATATGTACCCCCCCCCCCCCCCCCCCCCCCCCCCCCCCCGTGTTGATGCTCTTCTTACAGTGGTCACTCTGGGCCCACACTATCATTGCTGTTGTCTTGCCTATTTAAATCTTAAAGCAAACCTGGCAGTTAAAGAACACCTTTGATGGCTTCTAGCATGTTAATTTAAACCTTTTTTCCTTCTGTTTGTCTGCAGCCAAAACTCTCCATCTAAGGCACTGACACTCTCTGGCAGACATGTCATACGGCAAATCAGAGAGCTACCGCCCCGTCCCCCGGGACTTCAACACCCTCATACAGACATGTAGCTCCAACATCCAGAAGATCACACAGAACAGTAAGTGCTCCAATGCTCAATCAGTTTTTTTTGTTTCAATGTGAGCAAGACTGGTCACTGCAGGGCCAGTCCATACCAATCCGTGTATCAGTCGTTATTTTCATTTTCAATAGGGAACCCAAACCGGACAATATGTTATTTCCGTCATTCATTCATGAATGGACTGTTGGACATACATAACAAGACATTTGAAGATGTCATCTACTACTCTGGCAAACTATTATTCACTCATTTTTCATTGAACAAATTTTAAATCTATTAATCAAAAGAATTACTTAATGAAAGTGATCATCAGTGTGTTGTAATATTATTAACGACATTTTATTATACGTTAGGATTAATATGTTAAATATGCAGAGTTAGTCAGACAAAGATTGACTTTTATACGCATAAACAACATGTTACAAACTACTATTTTTTCTACTTTTTGTTATTTCCACTCTTCATTCTAACCCCAACCGGCCCGTCACACACCGCCTACCAAGAGCCTGGGTCCGTCTGAGGTTTCTGCCTAAAAGAAACCTTCTCCTTGCCACTGTCGCACTGTTGCTTGCTCTGGTGGAAACTACTAGAACTGTTGGGTCCTTGTAAATTCTGGAGTGTAGTCTAGACTTACTCTATCTATAAAGTGTCTCGAGATAACTCTTGTTATGAAATGATACTATAAATAAAATTGAATTGAAAATTGAAATTGAATTGAAAATAAAAAAAAACAATCTGACCACCTATTGCCAATCTATGTTATGTGAAGCTGCAGACCGTGCATGTCCCGCAGAAAAATGCCAATGTTAACAGTGAAGGAGGGCATTTGATGCGTTTTCTTGCATTGCACAACTCTCTGAAAGAATAATCTCTGAGATAAGGCCACGGTATGTTTTGCCAGCTCACAGCAATTTAAAATAATAGCAGGAAAAGAGTCCACCCCCCCTCCATGTTTATATGTACATGTGCACCGTTGGCCCGTACAGGTGTTGTTGCTTTACCGTGAGTGTCGTGCCATTTGTATACCCAGATTAAGTCTTCCATTCGTAGATTGAGTCTTCTCACTGTGTTTTGTTCCCCTGATAGCTGCTCAGATCAAGAGCATGGTGAACCAGCTGGGGACCAGTCAGGACACCAGTGAACTCCAGGACCGTCTGTACGTATCCACCGTATCACCACTGACTCCCATAATGTTTCTTCTCTCGACACAAACCTCTCACTGTTGTCTAGTCATCTTGATCTGTTGTGGTTAGTAAAGTTGAACTTCCCTCAGAGCTAATAAACTGTCCAAAATGACATGGGCCTCCATGATTTCTGTATCAGGGATGTTTTCTTTAAAATACACATCATGGTCATCCTGAAGGCACGTTAAAGCTCACTTAAATGACAAAACCCACAGTTTGGATCGGATCACTATTTTGCAAATGCTTTCCATTTGTTACTTAAAGAATTGTCATAAAACACTGCACGTTCAAGCTGGGGAGTGAAGTTTGCTTTCTCCTGGGCAAACAAAGGACTTTCACTCAGGAAATGTGTGTTCCTTGGGAGTGTTATAAAGTTTTAGCGCGTAACGTTTTCATATTCAACGTCCGTTACATTCAAGCAATTGCCATACGAGTTGATACAAAGCTAAGGAAGACTATCAGCGTATTCACAGAAGGCTTGTATCATGTTGATGCAATGACTGTGTTGTTGTCATTGCTTAGAATACCTCATGGGGGCAAAAGAAACTACGCACTATAGCTTTAGTCCAAACCACAATCTTTTCCTAAACTTAGTAGTCATTTTGGTGCCTGAACGTAACTATCATTGCAGCAAAACGCTCACTTTTGTCGCCTAAATGTAAATTTAATGTCCGCAACCTATTCTCGGGTTACCGAACCACCAACTCAAACTACGACGGAGCTCTGTAGCAGGCAGACTTTTTGAGTTCTTCTGCTCCTCCAGTAGCTAAGATCATCTCTATCAACTGATTTTAACATGCTCTGTTCAAGTGTGATTCTGTTTGTTTTCACAGACAGCAGATACAACATTACACCAACCAACTGGCAAAAGAAACTAACAAGCACCTGAAAGAGTTGGGATCAATCCCGTTGTCCATATCGCCCTCAGAGCAAGTAAGTTTCAGTCTACATTAGTTTTTTTTGTTTTTTGAGATCACATTTTTATTTAAACAAACAAGCAAAAGGGCAAACCATTGGTCTAAATGACAATATTCGGAATAGTTTACTACACATACAAAAGAAGGCACAGTGCACCTTTTCCACAATCCTTCTTTGCAAACAAATGTTTCCACACCAAAGCAAGGACAGGAAATAGGGGAAGGATGGAGAACAAACAACACAACAGCAAGAACGATGTCTGCAGCTCAAAATCAAGACATGTGATATAAGACAGATCTACAAGATCCTCTGTCAGTGTTCAACAGTATGCTATGTCAGCTGCACAGCAGAGAACCAAATGGACTTGGACACCTGCGGTGGGGAAAATAGCCAAGCGGATTGTTGGAGCTGGATGCCGTGCATGCTGGCTGCTTACAGAGGAGAGCTAGTAGCATCAGCATGGACACAACACAGCCAGGACACTGTCTGTTTGGCCTATTATTGTCCGGAAAGATGTACAGAACCATCAAAACCCAGATTACAGACTGAGGAACATCTTCTAACCTGTAGCTGCTACTGCTAGGACTACTGCTGTCAGGAAAGCACCATGCAAGATAAACAACTCTGTAAAGGCTCATAAGGGACTATGTGCAATTACTTTTTTTTTTTAAGTTTACATTTTTGTGTGTGTTTTTTTTAGATCTTTTTTTAGATCTATTTTTTTGTCTTGTTTTTATTTATTTACTTGTTTGCTTCCTTACTTTAAAGAAATCTGTGTCCACGTATTCTTCCTTGTCTTTCTAACTGGTGTCACACCTTCTCTCTCTCCCTGTGCTGTGTGGTATCCAGAGGCAGCAGAAGATCCAGAGGGACCGGCTGATGAATGACTTCTCATCCGCTCTCAACAACTTCCAAGCAGTCCAGCGGCGTGCAGCGGAGAAGGAGAAGGAGTCGGTTGCCAGAGCGAGAGCTGGATCCCGCCTTTCAGTGAGTAGGAGTCAGTGCTTCCACACCACAGGGAGCACGTAGAGAACTCACCTTCCCACTGTAGTGAGACAGGAGTGATCAAACGTCAGACTCTTGTGAGTTATGTCTTGATAATCTGTTAACTTGACAGTGGCAATAGTGGATGTTTCCCTCTCCCTCAGACTGAAGACAGTTCTCGGGATGAGAAGCTTGTTTCCTTCGATAAGTAAGTGACTATCATTCATTCTTTGCAAGTTGTCTTATGGAGACCCACAGTTTCCCAGATCAATTATATAAATCAAGACATTAGAAAATATATGCTTGTATAAATAAATACAGAAAAAAATGTAACCTTACGGACTAATTCGGTGGCTCTCTCACTTTGTCAATGGTGCACAATAGTCAAAAGCATCTAATGCTCTTTAAGAAAACACCCTGCTGTATATTTGGTATTTTCTATTGTAGTTGGCATTTTCGCAAATCACATTTGTGTCAGTGAAGTAGTCCTTTTAGTTCTAAAACCAAATCACAGTCAACATAGAATGTGTTAACAATAGATACTACATGTGATTGACAGCCAACATTATTGAAGATATACAATGCCAAGATATGAACAAATCAAACCGATCTGTGAGTTGATTGTTGTTCATGACAATGTGTTTCCATCTCAAAAAAGAAAAAGTATGGCAGTACTTAGCATTTAGTATTGCAGGTCTCTGCTGCTCTCTGCTGGACAACTCTGACGTCCATTACCACTTTGTTTCTGTGTGGGCGTTTGATTTAAATGTGGCATGGAACATTCATATCACAATAAAAAACAAATTCAATCAATAGGAAAAAGCTCAATCATTGTCCTTTTAAAAAGAAATAGAGACAGAGCGCAACACGTCAGATGCTGAAAGCCACACCCAGCGGAGGGGAAAACAATCACTGCTACAATATACTAACAAAGTGCCTGTAGTCAGCTAAGCTAGTATCAGATCTAAGCATGTCAAAGGGTTATTTTATCATTCTTTGTCTACCGGAGATGATAAGTTAGTTATTATGAGAAAAATAACTTTTTCTGGGATTTAGGGTGTTAATCTGTGTCTCTGGTGCTTCCACACACATACAAACGTGGAAAAAACAACAACATCCATGCTGTTTTGAGCAGAGGTCTGTGATACGGATCTTGGCAGGCCTCTGCAGTTTTTGTTTTTCATTAAATTGTGAACGTCAATGCATGCATAAAAGAATCCACATAGCAATGTGTATTGTATTTTACTTTATAGATACAAAAAATTCCATTCAATTACATGGACTCAGATTGCATGTGTGGAAGTGTTAAAGACAAACTAATGGCATTTGCATCTCTCTGCCCTTTCATGTCTTCATCTGTAATGAAGGCCTAAAAATGCCCCCCACCCCCCAAAAAAAATACATAAATAAAATTGTCTTGTGCCAAAGTAAACCCTACTGACAACGTAGAATACACAGCAGGAGGAAGGCCAGCTTCAGTTTCCCTGGACATTTCTCTAGTTGAGTTGTCTGCTGTTACAGTTGAACATTATTCCAACTGTTGGCATGTTGTATGAGATTGTGTGTGGTTGTTTGTGTGTGAAGCCAGGAGGACTGGGGCCAGATGAGTGCCCAGGCAGAGGAGGTGGCCATCACAGAGGAGGATCTGGAGCTCATCAAGGAGAGAGAAACCAACATAAGACAACTGGAGGTCCGTACTGTTATTTGCCATGTTCTGGGAGGGAGCACACATACACCTGCCATAGCTCACTCTAACCTTCTCTCTGTGTGTATTTCTGTATGTTTCAGTCTGACATTTTGGATGTAAACCAGATCTTCAAGGACCTGGCAGTGATGATCCACGATCAGGGAGAGATGATTGGTGAGTCTCTGAAACACACCACTAGTGCACATCTACAGCTGGTGCTCTTATTTTCTATTCAAAGTTGCACGGCAGCAGTGAGAGCCTAACCACTACTAAAGTATATGTTGTAGTGCTGTCAGTTAAATGCGTTATTAAGGGAGTTAACCCAAACCGACACTTGTTTGGGCTTGCGAGCCGGCCAAAGAGTAGTAACATTACGTTTTGAGTGGATGCCGAGCGCGAGACGCCGAAATGGATGCCAATAAGATTCTAAATGGAAAGTTTGCTTTTTAAAAGTTGCCAAATGGTTCCATTGACAAGACCAAAGTGATCTGTGTGTTTTGTCGTTATGAACTGAGCTATCATCGCAACACGACCAGTCTGAAATAGCACCTGATGGCCAAGCACACAGCTGATTCCAATCCACGCCCCTCGTCAAAGTATTTCTTTCAGCCTTTTTTGATGGACAGTGTTACACTGTGTGAGAGATTATTTGCTCCAAGTGAGAATAGTGGTGTAAAATGAAACACTACAGTAGGCTATATGTCAATGTTGTTTTCAATAAAAAACATTTGACAAAGCAAGCCGATCCACTTTTCCATGTTGATGAGAGCATTAAAATGAGAAAATAATGGGACAAAAAGAAATCAAGGGACATTTAGAATATATAAAAATGTGCGATTAACTGTGAGTGAACTATGACATTAATGCGATTAATCACAACTAAACATTTGAATCGTTTGTCAGCACTAATATATTGATTTCTCGAATGTGATAAGGAACATTCATGTCTGCTTATTTTGTGACTGAGTTTCCATATTCCTTACAATGCTGAATGAACTTTGATGAGTGTGTGCAACAGCAAAGAGGAACAACCAATTGGCGTGTGCTGTGTGTATTAGTTAATTATTATTTCAGACAAACGTCCAAATCAAAACTGTTCTGACTATGCTCAAAGTTCAAGTCCACGAAACCAAAACTATTTGTTTAAGGTTAGTGACGACTCTAATAAAGCAACAAAGTGGATGTTTGTAGATGGCACAAGAAAGGGGCCGTTAAAGGCCGAAAATCTAAGGCACCCTACTTCAGCTTTCACTTCTGATCATTCTCTCACATATACACACACACACGCACAAACAGGAAACAGGTGACCAATCCTGTTTCCTTAATGCTTTGTGCTGACTGATAACTGAAGAAGGAAGTAGGGGAGCCAGTTTGTCTCAGGACAGAGGGCACAAGTAAAGAGAGGAAGTGTTTTTTATTGTGGATGCTCCAAACCCAACGCCTGTACTACAATGCCAGTTTCGGCGTTACCGAGGTTCAAGCCAGTGTTTAGTGTATCACGACAGTGGCTCACTTGTTACCGGGTTAAATCACCGTGGTAACTTATTCTGAACACCTAAACTGGTCTGGACCAGGCTATGTTTACGATTAGAGATCAACCGGTGTAAAAGCACCGCCTACTGAAACAATACTCCATAACGTTAACATTCCCTGATAGGTATTTTTTATGAAAGATATCGACTTTGAGCGGAGGGAATTATGCTGAGGCTATTTGTCGGCTTCTTGAGCCATGTGTTGCCGATGCGCACATCGCTGGATGGGAAACCCTTGGTTGATTGAACTAGTTGATAACCACCATTTTGACACAGCTGATGCGGGACCACGGTTGTTAGTTTAGGTGAAGCCGGGTAACTGAAAGAAATCCAGGGCATGATGATCTTGACTCGTAGTACAGGCTTATGGACGGTTGCAGGGTGGGAGTCGTGGGCCTGAGCCTGCTGTGTGTTCTGCCCTGCAGATAGCATCGAGGCCAACGTGGAGAATGCTGAAGTTCATGTAGAGCGAGGAACGGAGCAGCTCCAGAGAGCCGTCTACTACCAGGTGAGTCAGCAGCTGTCACTGTGAAGGCCTGAATGGGAACATTCAAAACATACGGTCATTGACTGTTATTCAACCCGGCATTACAATCTGTCCTACGTCATCTCCAATCCGTCGTGTGTGTGTGTGTGTGTGTGTGTGTGTGTGTGTGTGTGTGTGTGTGTGTGTGTGTGTGTGTGTGTGTGTGTGTGTGTGTGTGTGTGTGTGTGTGTGTGTGTGTGTGTGTGTGTGTGTGTGTGTGTGTGTGTGTGTGTGTGTGTGTGTGTGTGTGTGTGTGTGTGTGTGTGTGTGTGTGTGTGTGTGTGTGTGTGTGTGTGTGTGTGTGTGTGTGTGTGTGTGTGTGCAGAAAGAAGACATGCAACCCATTGAAGTAGTTATTATGCAGATATGAATATTTTGATGGGATTCAGTCAGCCTGTACAGTAGCTAACACTAGTTCTTCAGACACATCCAGAGTAGGTGCATAACCTAACTATGGACTCTGTGTCGTTATTTTCAGATTTCTCTTTTAATGTTCATTCAGTTGTAGTGGTTTTAGGACTTCCCCTCTACCTCGTCCAGTGGTTGGACATGCTGCGTCCTGTTAGAAACACAAGAGGACGCCACTCACGTTTGTCACTGGCACACAGTTAGCACACACGCTCAGTTGAAACTGAGAAGTTGTTCTGGAAGGGAAACTTGCCCTGTTTGAGAAAACCTATTGATCGTGTGAGCAAAAGTCCTTTTATTCTTGATTGGCTTTTATTCATAAGGATCCAAAATCAGCAAAAATCCCAACTGCTGCAGGAAATAACCCAGTGAAATACCAAAGTTTCAGACTCAGTATAGGTAAACTCTTATAGCGTATATCTTATAGGTTCCATTACATGGTACCTCCTCAACTCGCCTCAACTCTACTCGCTTCTTTTTGGTTTTCCATTATGAATAAAGTACCCTAGTACCTGCTAACGGGTACTTTTTTTAGTACCACCTCAGTCGAGGTTCCAAGGGAGCTGAGGCAATACCAAAAGGTGACGTGAAAACTTGCAGACTCATGATTGGTTGGAGAAAATGGTCACTGTTCACTGTGCCATAATCGCTAGCAACAGACGGGGGTGTCCGGTCCTGAACAAACCCGCCATTTTTAAGTAGTGTAGCCAACTGTGTTTTTTTTTTTTTGCTGCCTTCAGCTTCTTTAGAAACAAAATTTGTCTTCTGGCAAACAGCCACATGACTATAGTCAAAGACAACACACCTTCGACGTTCTGTGTGTGTGTCGTGTTAGGTCAAGGCAATTCCTGCGGCGTCGCTATGACGACCAGACACGCTCGCCTCACGCATGAGGCGGTACTGAATCTGCAATGGATAGTGGAGGATGGGGCACCGCTCGTCGTGCCGAGCCGAGTAGAGATGGTACTAACAGTGGGTAAGCACCATTTAAAAAAGGTACCTGTTAGCATGTACCAGGAACTCTTTTTCCAGAATGGAAAACCAAAAATGGTGACTCGAGCCGTTACCATGAAATGGAAAAACGCCGATAGAAATAGATTTGCTACTTTTTTAAATAGACCTGCTATTTCCTTCACAAATGTATAAAAGACCCTCGGTCCTGTCCCTTACACTAACCGTCCTTGCTCTGCTTTTTCATCCCAGCAAAAGTCCCGGAAGAAGATGTGTATCCTGGCTCTGGTTTGTTCCATCGTGCTCGTCATTCTGGGCATCATCATCTGGCAAGCTACAAAGTGAGGTGACTCTGCACAACCCATATGTCCCATCCATATTTTACTCTGCCCTTCCCACATGCAAGTACCTGCTTGGAATCACGAGAATAAGAAGAAGATGAAGAAGAAGAGGCTTCAGGGTTAGATCTGTGCAGAGTGGGTCCATGTGGAACACACTAAATCAAAACTGATCAAGCCTGTTTTTGTTATTTAAAGTGAGATGAAGGACCAGGGTGATGTAGGGGAGCGACCATTCATTTCTTGTCTAATTTACTGCACTAATACTATCTGTCACTGTATTTCAGAACAGGCTACATGAATAAAGAAAGCCAAGGCCTGTCAAAGTTAAGTGATCTGGTTTGAAGGGGGCGTCATGTTTTTGTTACTCGTTGTGACATCTTCTGATGTAAAGTGTGTGCCAAGGCTGGCTGACTTGGGTGACTCCTGGTGGTTGTAATATACATGTTGTAAAATGAAATCTCAAACAGATTACCAATATGACTCCAATCCATGTCTGTAAATATTACAAAGTGATGCATTATATAAGAACTTTATGGATCATAAATAATGTCCAGTCTTCAAACAAACCATTTTTAAACTGATTGCTCTGACTCTTGACAGTATGCATAATAAATGTCTTAAACCCCTGAGCTGGGTCCGGATGTGTCATCACTCAGGCGAGTCATTTAGTGAAGATTTAATTCTTTCTTATGCAGTGACAGGATGAATGGAGGGCGGCCTGTGGAGATGTTATGAATCAGGATCAGTTGTCCCTGATGTGGGTTGGTGCACTCTCCGTCCCGCTGCCATCAGGACATGGTCTGGTTTGGTAGATGAATGTATTTCCTCTACAAACTGTAAAACAATACTGGCTGCATGCTGTTGTCTGGTCTGAACCCAGTGAAACAGCAGTTACAAATAAAACCGTGTGCTCTGCGAGAGGGAGGAGACAGAGACAAGCTCAGGGTTTATTAATTATTGTTATTAAAGCTGCCATTGAGGAGGTCAGGTTCACAGACTTGGTAGCCATGGTAACATACCCCTATATCTAGAGTTTGGCAGATTTGGTGGTGAAGTTGCATCCTTGTGAACACAATGGAAATGGTTGCTGTTATTGGACAGAACATCTGAGGGAAACTGGCTGAAACTTGTGTTCTCAGAAATAATGGAGCAACACATTCTTTGTAGCATCTTGGGTTTTCTGCTTTAGTGTTACTAATTATTTTAGAAGAATGTGATCAATGAGCAGCTGACAGACAGCAAGTGAAGGAAAGAGAGAGAGAGAGGGAGAGGGATTGTGAGGATGTGTTGTCACACACATTCTCACCTAAAGTGAACCAAACTATAAAGCACTTGGAAAAGACCCTTGTTTTCAAACAGGCCAGAGTTCAGTTGTTTGGTCCACACAAGATTTTGAATGAGGGTTCAGTTAAAAGGGACCAAACTGCTCAGGTGGGAAAGCAACTTAAGTTACCTGGTACATCTTAGGGTTAACAAACTCTTTTGCGAAGCCGACTTTCCAAAACAAGGCCCAGCTTGTACAAAAGATACAAACATGACAAGGAGCCATTCATTATAACATTGGTTCAAAGTGCTGCTAGTGGTTTCAGTTGGAGACCTGTCCTGGCGTGCTCTATCCAACTCATTCAAATATTGAAGAGCAGCTAGTACCTCTGAATTCCCTTCATATTGGCCGAATTTGCAGCTCACAATTATCTCCAGTGTCCATGCAGGACGTACTGTGAGTGTGTGGAGGTGGAGGTGGAGGGGGGGGGGGCGCTCGGATGCACCACCATAACCACCTTTATCATCATTACCATGCCAGAGACGCAGAGTTAATGTGAAGACATGGTAGAAAGAAAGAGTTTCAACACTGTTGCGGTGGACATAATCTGGGGTTTTGTATATTCATCAAACATCAAGGTTAATGTCTGGTGACAGGGTTGAAAGAGAACACTAGACTCAATATAACATGACATAATATCACCTGAAAGTTTTCCCGAAATGAAGTATAAAGACGGGCAGCTGAGGGAAACACCATACCAAAAACCCTCCCAGCAATCACTGGGAAGACCACATCAACCAGGAGGGAGTGGACAACTGTAGAACAATCAAAGATGACTCTCCCATCTGAGCCTAGAGAGCCCCCCCCCCCCCCCCCCCCCCCCACACACTAATCAATTCTAAATGTATGTCAAGTTATTAAGCAGATAGAACCTGTGCAAGCCACTTTTTGTAGCACCAAGAGTCCCAGGAGAGGGATGGTTCATGTTTACCTGGTTAGGCAGTGTTTGTTAGTGTTTGCTATGTTACAACTCCAATGTGTTCCCAGTACAGAGGGCTCCTGGCCAGGTAGCGGAACCACTGGCTTGCAGTCCAGCCTGAATGAAAGTGAGCTTTGGTTGTCAGCCTGCGATGTCAGTAAAACATAGCTACAGACCATTCCAGAGCTGAGTGTAGGACAACATATTCATTGAGGAGAAACCAGATGCTGGAATGATGGTGGGACGTAGAGCAGGGAACCAGACGATGTGAAATCGTCCTACAAGAGGATTGTGGGGAAATAAAAGTACATGCAGTGCAGAGTCAGGGTGGGGCTCACTGACTGGGAAAATTGGTTTGACCACCTCATCCACCTTCCTTTTCCTTTTTAATTATTTCCAGATGGGCCAAATGTTGAAGCTGGAAGGCCTTCAAGGGCCTCTCCTGTCTGGGTGTAGGGGTGGGAGGGGGGCAATGTGATATGCCACTCCAGACTCTATAAAGGATCTATGGGATTGCTTTCAGAAATCCCCTCTCTTGTCAGCTACCAGGGGCTCGGCTACCAGCCTGTCAGAGGTAAGGCATGCCTGCCCTTGCTCTCTGCCAGAGGTATTTCCTCTCAGACCTGCTCCAGCTCAAATCCAAGGGGACATGTCTAGCTCTGCCAGTTCCAAGCAGTCAAAACAGTCCTCAGCTCCAGCCAGTGTGGACAAGGCTCCTTTCAGCTGGCAACTCTGTGAAACAATGCCTTCAGCATAACATTGATACTGTCACACATACATGCAACATTCATCCACATGCACTGTGTCTAATAAGCTTAACCTTTTGGGAAATATGCTTATGTCCCTTCTTACTGAGAGTGAGTTGAAAATATCTATGTGAATCTCATGTCTGTGAGTTAATAACTGAGCTGGGGTCAGCATGTGGGTGGCCTAGCTTAGACTGGAAACGGGGAAACAGCTAGCTTGGCTTTGTTCAAAGGGAAAGAAACATGTCAAGAATTTTAAAGCACCCTACATGTAAGGTCATTAAGATGTCATGCACCACTCCTTGGAATGACAAATTACTTTTTTCATTCATTTAAGTTAATAATTGAGACTTAAATTTTCCTAGAGGATTTTTTGTTGTCCTCATTTGACAATCAACTGTATTTTAATCAAACTTAAGGTTAGATTAGAATAAGGTTCCCAGGTATTTTTATGCGATGATGATTTCAACATTTCCATCATGGGTGAAAGCTCAAGACAGTTCTTCCTAAAATCAGTAATTAATCCTTCAGTTTTTCTTACATCGAGGTCCAAGTAGTTGTCATCACATCATTGTACAAATGCTGAAAAGGCGCACCCATGGCCCGATACTGCCCCCTGAAGAAGAGACAGTAGGGCAGTGGTAGGGCAAAGTAGCTGCCCTCGTCAGAAGTTCTACAGCTGTCTGTACACACAATAAAAAGCAAGAGGGTAGGCCCTGAGGAGGAGAACCTGGATTCAAGGTGATAATGTTGGACGTGACTAGCTGATACTTGCTGAACTCCATATGTTAAAAGGTTTAAAAACAACAATAAGATCTGATCAGGTAACTTCAAGTAAGAGGCAAGGCCCTCAATTCAAATACGAGGCTGCATCTTGTTAAAATAAAAGTCTTGCATGGGATTTGGGTTTTTCAAGGTACATACAAACTCTGTGTAAAATAAATAACTTAGCATCATTCACTCCTTTCCCTGCTTGATAAGCAAAGGCATTGGATCAAGTTTGCAATCAATGAAGAAGACAACATTATGTTTTAAAATGTCTGAAATAGCGTGAGGAGGCTAACTACAGGGGCATACAGAGTTCACTGAATGAACTTCCTAACTTATGAGTGCATGAAGACTCTTACAGACTGGACTGCCAATATTATTTAATCATGAGATTCCAACATTAGTTATAATTATTTGAGTGATCAGATATGTTTCACATGGTGCGCAAAATAGTTTGAATGTGAAGAATCTTGGCGATTAGACCAGTTACAGGTATGCGAGGTGAGTAGTAGCATTACAGGTGAGTAGTACCCCCCCAAAAAAATGTAAAGAATATATGACACATCTTTACACGAGCGTGTACCTTACCTTACCTTAAGATTCCTAGCAAGAATAGAAAGTTAGACAAAATAAATGCATGACAAGATTAATTAATGTTATATTAATTAAGTTTATATAATAGGGAAGACATGTTAGACCATTTAGCAATGAGTTAGGTAATGTGGATTATGGTACAATGAATGAAGTCACGATAGACTGATGCAATGCAGGAGGTCACGTTTGGACCATGATATACGTATCAGATCAATTGGACCAAGATGCAGTGTAAAAGGTCACGTTAGAGCCTGATGCAATGTGTGAAACCTCTTACCACAATACAATAAGTGACAACTTGCCAGATTATAATGATTAACTCCCTCACCAGCGTGGGGGCTAACTTCCTCTGCAGATTTAAATAGTACCCTAACCCTTTCCACACAATCCACAAAGTCTAACTGTGAACACCAAAATAGCTTAAGATGAAAGTATTTTGTCCAAATACAAATGTTGGACTGTGTCCTTCTTCTTCCAGGTGGGCCCTGTCCTTTGTTTTAAAGGGGCACTTCAGGCTCCAAATGGAACATGTAGGCCTCTTTGTTACAGGGGAGGCCATATGCTGTCGTTGTCTATGTCCTGGAGGACGGTGGACCAAAAGCACAACTTAGAGCAGAGGGTAAAAAATAATGGAGCTTTATTTTACAGAGTACAATAACAGGCAAAGGTACAAAATCAGCAGGCAAAATACGCCAAAATACGGGCTAGAGATCTACAAAAACACAGGGAAGGTAACACAGAGGGAGACACACACGGTACTACAACAATCTGGCAACTGATGAATTACAAAAGGTTGGAATACACACACGCACGCACACACACACACAGACATACATATGTATATATTTAAATATACATACATACAAGTGAAGATGATTACACACAGGTGACACACATTAGGGAATGTGAGTTAACAAAATCTTCTCATAGAGCTGTTTGTTTACATACACTTGTATGGCTAGAGTTTTTTCTATGCAACCATTTCTGTACATAGTATAAACATGATTGTTTGCCTTGTTTAGCTTTGTTGTCCTTGTTTTTATCCGTATGTCGTATTTCTGTGCAGAGTAGAGCAACCAAATGCCCGAGTCAAATTCCCTGTCTGTGATCACACTTAATTGTCCATTTGACAGGATTCTGATCCTGGTATCAAACAGCAGCAGGAAGTCTTTATTTAGAACCAACCAAATTAAACGGACTGTGTTTATACAGCGCTTTTCTGGTCTTAACCACCGGTTCATCAGATAAACATTCACACACATTCCCACACCCATGGAACGTGGAAATGTGCTGTGGTTCTCTGTGGAAATCATTCCAACATTGCTAAGGCAAATCTAAAAAAGCCTTTGTAATTGGGTTTAGCCATGAACACTAAACTACATAAAAGGATCGTATTGGGCATCACTATTTTAATTTCTAGCTAGTACACACCCAGTCATGTTGTAAACATTGACCGGCCATGCTTAAGACACTGTGTGACCAAAGCTTGCAGTGTTTTCAGGCCATGACAAGGTGGATGGAAAAACAGAGACAGAGGTGGAGGAGGCAAGTATAAGCTGGCAAAGGAATGTACCAGAAATAAACAAATTCATTAAAACAAAGTAAAGAGAGGAGGAAGGTAGTGTTGTGGTCCAGAATTAGAATCAGGAAAGGATTTATGCCAACTAAGGAACACTTACAATCAATTTGACTTTGCGGACTTTGAATACACGAACATATTAAAATGAAATATGTACAATGTAACTGTTCAATAACAAGAAAATAACGTTGTGTGGTTTGGAACAGGATGTGCAAAAAATTTTAGGAATGTGCAAAAGCTATGGGCTGGGGTTCAGTCTAGGAGTCCCAGCTATTTATATCCTCCCACCTCAGTTCATTAAAGACGAGGTGTTTTGTAACCCCAGCAGGTGACCCACAGGCCGCCACTGGCATCAAGTCAGCCCATCTGTCAGGAAAAGACAGACTTTTTCCGTTAGCCTTTTTCTGGATGACTAAAGGTTATTATTCTGGAGTTGTTGTCCAAGCTCTGGAACCAAGTATTAAAAAGCTTCACTTTTCATCATGTTTCTGAACGTCTGACTAAAGTTGACTGGGTGCATACTGTGTCCATATTATTAGCACAAAGTAAAATCTACCTAATTCCACCAAAACCAGATCTCACTTCCTTCTATCTCACACAAACACACACAAATTAGGAAATTTAGAAAAATAGATTTAGAAAAACAGTGCATGTTAAAGCTTTAGGCTTGTATCATGTGGACGCGAACGCCAACGGTTCTGTTGTCATTACTCACAGAAACCATTCACTATAGCTTAAATCTGTATAAGTTCAGCATGGGTGACCTTTTCTTCTTATAGTGATAAAAGTAATGAGGCATTTCAATTGACATCATTTAAATAGTGCTGGCTTGGCAGGACTATGAAGCTTTTAATCAGCAATGTCCCAGTGTTTCCATGTGTCAATCACAACAACCTTGGTGGGGTAAATGTTGCAGACAGGAATTATGGCTAAAACTACAGAAAAATTATACAATCTGGAATTGTGGAAGCATGTCTGACAAATGAGAGGGGAAATGCTTCCAGTAAAGTGTCAGTGTGATATGGGAACAGGTGCTTAGATCAGCGTCATCAGCAGATAGATTCCCAGCAGAGGATTAGCTCACTGGGGACACACCTCTGGGAGTCCTGTTTTCATTATTTTATCATGTCATACAAAAACAGCAGCAAAGCCGGGTGCCAGGACACAGATGGATGAAAACAGAAGTGCAGGGGGCTGAGGAGAACTGTCCCATGTTACAGACTAGACAATAATAAATATTCGGATACAGTGTAAGATTGAAGTGTTGAAATTACATCTGGGAGATGGAGGAGTTTACATGACCTCAGCACAATCTAAATTCCCACACCTTTGCACTTTCCTTACACATATGTTTTCCTGAGTCCATTTTTGCAGCCTTTTTGTTCATAATGCATGATATTGACATGAATTTACAGCGGTAGTTCAAAGGGCGGTTCCACAAGGCTTGATCCATGATAAATGAGATGTTTTCTGGGTAGCAAAGGGTGGAAGTGAAACATGCTGGGGGTCAGGGCCAAACCCAGCGGCCACCACAGCTGTTCCAAAAGGAGCACAATTAAATATCAAGGCCCACATTCATGCTGTTAGTAAATGAAATTCGGTGCTCATTGACCTGCAGAAAAGAGAGAGAGAATGCTGTTTACAGCATGGCTTGGTACTGTAGGGGTGTAGTGTTTATTATGTGTACTGTGTAAAACACCAGTGTGCCACAGTGACGTGTAGAGTGACTCCTTTCAGTCATGCGCCGTAATGTAAATGTGCTGTATTTATATAGCGCTTTTCCAGTCTTAACAACTGCTCAAAGCGCTTTTACATCTACAGGAAACATTTACCAATCACACACATTCATAAACTGTGGCCTGGGCTGCCGTACAAGGTGCCACCTGCTCATCAGATAAACATTCACAAACATTCACACTCCGATGCGCAGCACCGGGGGCAATCGGGGTTCAGTGTCTTGCCCAAGGACACTTCGACAATGACTGCAGGGGCGGGGCCACCAACGTCGAACCACCAACCTTCCGATTGGCAGGCAACCGCTCTACCACTGAGCCACAGCCGCCCCAGCAGCCACTAACTCAATGTAGTGAGTTAGTTTCAGAAGTAGTACAATACAATCCATGTCATGGTATGCATGTCTTGACCAGAGCACCTCTGTGAACATTATTGATATTGAAACATCAGCTTTCTGCGTACTGTACTCAGAGTATAAATTATATGATTGTTAATTACAAGGTGAAACTCAATTACTAACCCCACTGGGATTCCACCGTGCATGACTGAGCTCTGTTCCAGCAACTGCAGCCACTCAAGACAATGCCAGACCTAAAACCTCTGAATCAGGCAATAAAAAGAAGTCACTATCCACCCCCAACAATAGATGACATCCTACCAAAGATATCAAAGGCAAAAGTATTTGCAGTCTGCAACATGAAGCAAGGCTTCTGGCACGTCAAACTAGAAGAAGAGTCAGGCTACTTTACTACATTTGGCACCCCATTTGGTCGCTTCAAATGGCTAAGGATGCCGATGGTTATAAGCTCTGCACCAGAAGTGTTCCAGAGAAAGCCCTTGCAGGACCTGGAGGGTCTCCCAGGAGTCTGCGTCAAAGCAGATGATGTGTTAATCAAGGGGGAAGGAGCAACACAAGTAGAGGCAGAAAAGGACCATAATGAGAAAGTCAGACGTTTTCTAACCAGGTGCAGAGAGCGCAACATCAAGCTGAACGCGGACAAATTCAAGCTCAAACAAAAAGAAGTACCCTACAAAAGTCATCTACTCACAGCCGAGGGACTGTTGATTGACCTGGAGAAAGAACGAGCAATCAGAGAGATGCCAAGGTCAAATGATGTGAAAGGGGTACACAGACTAGTGTGGACGGTCAACTACCTTTCTACAATCTATGACCACCTTCCAGATGAGATTCTGGGTCAACTCATGCGCAAGTAGAACATGTGGGAATGGACAGACATCCAAGAAGGGAAATTTCAAAGACTGAAAGACAAAATCGCTAAAGCACCAGTCCAGTACCACAACAAGGAAGAAGAGTTGACACTTCAGTGTGATGCATCAGGGCTGCCCTGACACAGAAAGGTAAACCGGTAACAATTGGTAGTAGGGTTATGCCCAAATATAGAAAGAATTCTTAGCCATAATGTTTGGGATGGAAAAGTTATACTTGTGGTAGAGAGGTCACAGTGCAAAGCGACCACAAGCCTCTAGAGAATATACACAGCAAGCCATTACTTGGTGCACGTGAGAGACTGGATATAATGCTACTCAGGCTGCAGCAATATGATATTAGTGTGACCTATGTTCCAGACAGCGATGTGCTACTTGCAGACACGCTGAGTAGAGCATACTTACCGGAGAGCACTCAGGGAGAGAGTGAGACAGATATAGAGACTGTGAACATGAGTGCCATCAGAGCTGCAACAAAAGATGACACAAAGTTGAAGTTAGAGTGTGACAAACAGGATAATGTCAGGGTGGCCCAAGAGAAAAAAAGGACTTACCAAGTGACATCAGGCACTACCACACTTTCCAAGATGAACCGATTTTCCAGGACGTCATAGTGTTCCGAGGGGACAGGGCTGTGATACCTGACACACTCAGGGTGGACATCACTCACAGGATCCACTCCTCTCACCTGGGTGTAGAAGGATGTCCGAGGCGAGCAAGGGAGTGTGTATACTGGCTTGGAATGAACGAGGAGATCAAGATCATCATCTCCAAATGGGACATGTGTAGGTCAGTGGACCCAAAGCAACGAGAGACACTACACCAACATGATATGGCCAATAAATAAATAAAGACTATCTGATAAAGGTAGATTATTATTCAAACTTTGGGGAGGTTAAGTATCTACCTGAGACTAAGTGATCAAAAAACTCAAGGCCCACTTTGTTAGTTGCGTTTTCTGGGTTTTCTTGTCTTTAGTTTTGCTTCCTGTGTTTTCCCGCTCCTGTGATTAGCTGCTGTCTTCCACCTGTTTCCCAGCCCTTGTGTCACCTGCGTCTCGTTGCCTCATCGCCCAGTTTATTTAGTGTCTGTGCTCCCTTTTTATCTTGTCAGATCCTTTTCTGAGTTTGTGTGTTCAATGTTTGCCTTTCCTGTGATCTGTCTTCCCCTCTCGAGTCTTACCAGTTTCTGTGTTCCTGTTTTTTCTTTTTCTTTTTCCTGGGACCTTTTTGAAATCTTTTTGAGATTTTGGATTTTGCTTTGGTATTTTGGATCCCTGTGTTTCTTTGGCCTCTGTGAAGATGAATCATCAACTAAACACATCTCTGCATTTGGGTCCTACACCCAAACCACACTTTGCCAGAAAGGGAATCCCTGAATGTTATCTCGGATAACGGATGCCAGTATGCATCACAATTGTTTTTAGCACCAGAAGTGGGGGTTTGAACACAGAACATCGTCGCCGGGAAACCTACTGAGTAAAGACAGCCAAGCTCCTGACGCTGAAGGCTGCAGCAGCAAGACATGCTGGGTCATTGCAACATGTCGAGCCAGGGCCTCAACACAAGCCTGGCCCAGATACTCCTAAGCAGGAGGACCAGGACCCTGCTTCCCACAAAGGACACTTTGATGAAGCCAGAGGTAACACAACGAACAAGGACTAAAATACAGCAGACAGAGACAGGAAAATACTACAAGTGCAAAGCAAAAGACATGGACACTCTGCAAAGAGGAGACAGTGTAAGAGGACAGACCTGTGACATACACAAGGGCTGGAGTGTGAAAGTGGTCCAACAGGTGAGCCATAGCTCATAGGGTGGAGTTAGAGTCAAGAGGTGTTCTGAGACGAAATTGTTGCCACCTCAGACACAATCCCACCAAACTTACTCCAACACAACACACCCACACCCACAACAACAGTGACTGAGACACCCATGTCGCCAGATGGCCCAGCAGGGTCACCAGGTTGGGTCAACAAGTTGTCAGACCTCACTTCCTGACAGAAAACAAATAAAAGGTACAATAAGTAACATATCTATATTAAAATGTCTCAAAGCAACCGTACCTGTTTTATATTTTTTTGAGTTGTGTCCTTACAAACACACCGTTTAAGTACCGTTGCACGGGGGACTTATTTAGAGGCTACACCTTGCACGCAGGCCAGTTCAGATAACGTTGCCTAGGCAGAGAGTTGAGAGAAGATGCCTGCACACATGTAATAAAGTTCAAGTAAGCAAGACTGCTACAATCGTCCATTATGAATAGTCCAGAGAGAGACGTAAAGAATGATAAAATTTTTGATATAGAGACTGTGAATTATCTCAAGACCAGTTAATAATGAAACAATCTTGATCCTTGATTCAGGGCTATAAATGTTCTGGGTTTTCTTCTCAGGGCGACAGGCATTAAGAAAAGCAACAATCCAGGTTCTGCCTTCACTTTCTGATACTTCAGCAGGAAAGTTACCCAATGTAATCAGTTTGTCTGGCCCAATCACACTTGGAGCCAGCACTCCACCCTTCTGGGTCCTGGGCTAATCTAGCTCCAATAACACCAGTCAGCGCATTAACAGGTGAGGTCATGGCAGCAGGAAATATGAGTCAGCTGAGATAAAGAGTGATGTAAGGTCTTGACCTGTACTTAGCAGGAGGTTCAGGAAGTGGATTATAAACCTCTCGGCCCTCACACATCGTCTGGGACATGGGAGCAGGGAAGGAGTCGAAACGTGTGCTAATCTCGGAATATGTTTATTTCTGTCTGAAGAAAGACTTTTTTTGTTTGTTAATGAACGTCCATTACATTTAAGCCATTGCCAAATGAGTTGCTAGAAAGCTAGTTAAAACTATCAGCTCCACACAACTCTCTCTGTATTTCTTAGTATGGCTGTGTTCACAAGATTATGGTCTCCGCTGACTTTACCGTGCAGAAACTCCAGTGAAGATGTTTACATTTCACATATTACAGAATCCATCAGGTTTCTTCCTTGGCCACTAGCAATTATGTGGAGGAGGGGTGGGTGCGGTGCGCGATCACGGAAGGCTTGTGTCATCTGGACGCGCTAACAGTTTGTTGTCATTACTTAGAATTCCTCATGGTTTACACAGATACAGTATGTATATGTATGTGTGTATGTCTGTGTGTGTGTATAGTTCATACACTCAACTAAAGGATTCTTAGGAACACCTGTTCAATTTCTCATTACTGCAATAATCTAATCAACCAATCACATGACAGTTGCTTCAATGCATTTAGGGGTGTGGTTCTGGTCAAGACAATCTCCTGAACTCCAAACTGAATGTCAGAATGGGAAAGAAAGGTGATTTAAGCAATTTTGAGCGTGGCATGGTTGTTGGTGCCAGACGGGCCGGTCTGAGTATTTCACAATCTCCTCAGTTACTGGGATTTTTACGCACAACCATTTCTAGGGTTTACAAAGATTGGTGTGAAAAGGGATAAACATCCAGTGTGCGGCCGTCCTGTGGGCAAAAATGCCTTGTTGATGCTAGAGTTCAGAGGAAAATGGGCTGACTGATTCAAGCTGATAGAAGAGCAACTTTGACTGAAATAACCACTTGTTACAACCAAGGTATGCAGCAATGCATTTGTGAATCCACAACACACACAACCTTGAGGCGCATGGGCTACAACAGCAGAAGACCCCACCCAGTACCAATCATCTCCTTTACAAATAGGAAAAAGTGGCTACAATTTGCAAGAGCTCAACCAAAATTGGACTGTTAAAGACTGGAAAAATGTGGCCTGGTCTATTGAGTCTCAATTTCTGTTGAGACCTTCAGATGGTAGAGTCAGAATTTGGCGTAAACATAATGAGAACATGGATCCATCATGCCTTGTTACCACTGTGCAGGCTGGTGGTGGTGGTGTAATGGTGTGGGGGAGGTTTTCTTGGCACACTTAAGGCCCCTTAGTGCCAATTGGGCATCGTTTAAATGCCACGGCCTACCTGAGCATTGTTTCTGACCATGTCCATCCCTTTATGGCCACCATGTTCCCATCCTCTGATGGCTACTTCCAGCAGGATAATGCACCATGTCACAAAGCTCCAATCCTTTCAAATTGGTTTCTTGAACATGATAATGAGTTCACTGTACAAAAAGCCCCCCACCGTCACCAGATCTCAACCCAATATTGCATCTTTGGGATGTGGTGCAACGGGAGCTTCGTGCCCTGGATTTGCATCCCACAAATCTCCATCAACTGCAAGATGCTATCCTATCAATATGGGCCAACATTTCCAAAGAATGCTTTCAGCACCTTGTTGAATCAATGCAACTTAGAATTAAGGCAGTTCTGAAGGCAAAAGGGGGTCAAACACATTATTAGTATGGTGGTCCTAATAATCCTATGGGTGAGTGTACACACAGTGTTTGTGTGTGTGTGTGCATACGTATGTGTGTAACAAAACAAAATGATGTACACTAAATAAGGACCAAGCCAAATGTAGTATCATTTTTAAACTACAATCACATGATCAACAGACACACACACACACACACACACACACACACACACACACACACACACACACACACACACACACACACACACACACACACAAAAACAATAGCAGCATGACTGTCCAGGCTGGTAATCAGGAGAGGGGAGTCTTTGAGCTACAGTGCTTTGTGTGGACGGAGTCATCCGACTTCAGCTGTAGCCAAAAGCACCAAGCTGAGCTCTTCCAGTCAAACACCTTCACTTACTTCAGCTAGTGTACCGTAACACAGGATGTAATTAACTCTGCATATCCTGCTGTGACTAACAAGCTGTGGTCAGGTGGGTTGTTTTCATTCTGAGTGCAAATGAACACCAAAGGGACCGAAGTCAAAGAATCGTTCACCATGGAAAGTTATACAGCTTTGAGTGTTTTTCTGCTTGGGTGCAGCCTGATCTGGAGATCAAGGACGATTTAATGTATAGACTTCTTTCTTTGGAGATGGGTAGATTGCTGCATCAAGACCAAACACCACAATAAAACAGGTTAGATAAGAACGCATGCAAACTTCAGCCAGTCAGTTAATCACAAAGCCCTTCCCTTTGTTAAGAACTACAGATCTCAGATATCTGAAGGCATAGATCTCCAACCATACACAACTTAGTAAACAAAGAACATGCAGACACAACTTAGTTTACGTGTTTAAATGAAAACACATGACCTGTCTGTTTTCCAGGAGATATTTTGATATTGAAAAGTTTCACTGACAGAGGAACAATTGAACGTTTAGGGGACCCTGTTCCTGTCCGGGAACCATCCCTTTCTCGTGTTGTTAGCCTGGTGCTCCTGGTAGGGTGTTCGATGGCAAAAAGGGCTCTGGCAAGGGGCCGGACCAAAAACTGTTGAAAAAGCCTCATGAATCAATGAGGAAGAGGAGGAGTTACCCTGCCCAGAGGAAGCCCGGGCCAACGTTGGGATCCAGGCCCAGATGGAGGGCTTGTCAGCGAGTGCCTAGTGGCCGGGTTTGTCACAGAGCCCAAAAAACCTACGTGGCACCACCATCTCCATCTCATGGGCCCACCACCTGTGGAAGGAACCACTTGGGTCGGGTGTACTGCACACAGGTGGCATTGAAGGTCAAGGGCCTCAAAAGGCCAGACCTGGGCAGCAGAGCAGGTGCATTCAGCATATGGATGAAGTAGCTGTTGATGAAGAGTACATAAAGAGCCGCACTAACAGTCACTACTTTCTCCCCTTGTGTGACATCTGTTGCTTGAAGAAATGGGGCTAACATTTCCACAAGCTCTTTCAGCTGACTCCATTATCTGGCTGATCAGCACAAGCCTTTATGTCCTTTGGCTTCCAGGAGAGAAACTGGGCTTTGGGGATCCAGGTCAGTAACTGCCTCCACAAGTCAGAGAGTTCTGTTCCATCGTGTTGATTCAGCTGAGGGGATGCTCCGATTTGCTCCACACTCTGCCTCAAATGCTTCCTTTAGCCCACAAGTAGAATGTTGTAAACTGTAGAATGTTGTCTCCTTAAATCCATCCCTCCCAACAAGCTGCAATGAATGAGCAAAGCAACGTAACTGCTGTTACCGCCTTCTTCTGTTACCGAATCCTTGGATGGATTCTGCACCATACGGTGTTCCTCACCTATTTCCTCCCACAAACTGCTCTAGGTTTTTCAGGTTTTGCTCTGTCATCCAGGTCATCTTCAGCATCACCTTCACTGTCAGTTTTAGTAGAGGGAAATAAACTGTGATGGTGATTTCTTCATATTTGAGGCAGTATCACAGAAGATGTTATCTAATTCATGTTTATACAAAAGTTTACATCATATCATCCACATGAAGCATACGTTTTTGCAACACCACTCTCACCATAACACCCCCCCTCCCCTGCCCCTCCCCCCGCCATGGCTGCTGCCAAAGGCTCTGTGGTTAAACAAAACAACAAAGGAGAAAGAGGTGAGTCCTGTCTTGTTCCCCTTACAAGAACCCCTTGGTTTTTACACCTTAATCCACTTCTTTTTTATTTTTATTTTTCCAAACCAACACATTTCCAAATTGTTCAACACATACAACCATCTCAAACGGCTTTTTGGTATCATTGGAAATACCGGCTGCTGTCTGTCAGCTACAGACCATGCAATATCAATGAGACGCCTGAAATTATCTGGCAAGCTACACCTGTGAATAAACCGCACCTGATCAGGAAGATTTAGAGAAGTTTTAACCTTACTCAATCTATTTGCCAAAATATTGTAAAAAATGTCTAACTGCATTGAGGGAATTGGGTGGTAATTTTTCCAGTAGAACCTGGGTGCCCGGTAGAACCTGGGTGCTACGGTAGAACCTGGGTGCCCCATCCTCTTCTTCTCTGCTTAATCTGCATTATGTGGGTGTGATTTTTAAAGATACAAACCCGTTTATGCACTTTTTTTCAATTACGTTTGTGTATGATATTTTACAACTGAGCAGAATAGAATAGAATAGAATAGAATGCCTTTGTTGTCATTATACACAAGTGCAGTACCTGTCCAAGGAGATTAAAGCAACCCCTTTACAGTATCAACACAGAATTTAAAATTGTAAAATATAAGTAGTGCAGAAGAAGAAAGAAAGAAAAGAAAAAAAGAAGGTGGGAACGTGGCGCTCAGTTCCTTAGAGCAACTATATACATATATAAAATAGTAAGAAAGATAAAGGGTTTGTATACACATTCTGTAAATAATATCGTTATTGGTTATCAAAAGTCCTGAGTATTAAATATTGCACTGCAACAGAATTGTATGGTTAAATATTAAATATTGCACTGTAATGCAATTGCACATAATTTCAGTGTCTTTTTAAGTATTATGTACAAGTATTGCTCTGACTGATGTTTTTAGAAAAATGTTTACTGTGCACGAAGCAAGAGGAGTCGATCACAGCTGTGATTTTGAGCAGCATGCATGGGAATGAAGCCCAATATGCTATACTGTATCTGAAAAAAATGTCCCGCCTTTCCCTGATATGCTGAATAAGTCAATACATTTGTGATTTCACTTTTCTGAAATAATGTGGCTGAGATGGTGCAAAGTGTTGTAAATCTAGGAAAAAAATTGCCAAGTTGGCCACACTAGATCCAGTCCAGAACCCGTGTGGAACATGATACGATGACACCTCAATCACTCCGTGTTACACATTTGTTGACAGAAGGAGCAGGAGAAAAAGAAAGAGAAGGGTCTTCCTCACACTTTGGGGGTTACTTGATATGTCAAGAACATGTTAATGTTGAAAAGCCATGAACAAAAGTGAACTTTAAATAATATTTCCTTTAAAGATTTATTCAAAACCTTTTTATTATTTTCTACATAAATAAAGTTTTACCTACTTTCAGCTCAGCAGCATGTTGCAGTATCAGCCTCTCTCCTCATACAACATATACAGTATGTTTCATCATTATGCCTGCTAACCACAAACATAGCACAAGCATAGTGGCTTTGTTCTGTTCTGTTGTGTTAGTATAAAACTTTTTCATTATGGAGATGGATACGGTATATAATCCAAAAAGCCATAACAAAAGATGAACACCCAATGTTACAGAATCTATGTCTGAAAGACATTTGTTCTATTCACTTTAAGTGCTGATCATGGCTACAGGCAGTGTATGTGTGTGTGTGTGTGTGTGTGTATGTTTGTGAACTTCTACTGGCCATTGGATCGCTTATTCTGCAATCATCTCAACCGCTACATGAAATCTGAAATCACTATTACTATTACATGTCAATGTGAATGTGAATACTGGTTTATTCCAGTAAATGTCAGAGCCCCTGTGAGGTTGACACACCGCAAATTGAATTCCAAATTAGGACTCTGTACAAACAGTCACATGCTTTGAGTTCTTTCAAAGTTAACAACCCTTTTAGTTGCCATTTTGTCCACCAACACTCCAATGAACTAATGCTGTAACCGAGGAGTCTGGGAGAAGACTTTGATTTTGACGTTTGACTTTTGACGTTTGATTTGGAATATTTTCACCTCTCAGAGCAGAGTGGCACGGCTCTAGTTTCTCGGGCTACACCCACAGAGCTGGTATTTAAGTGGGTTCCTCCTCCCAGACTTCATCAGTCTGCTGCAGGGAGAATAACAAGAGTGACAGGAACCAGTACTACTGACAAACATGCGTTTGGAGACTTCAGCCACATTCTCTGTTCTCCTGCTTATTATTTCATCGGTAAGTTTACTCAAAACAAAGATTTCTGAATTTAAAAGTCCTTTGGGGATACTCATAGTAAGATTGAAGTACTGTGTTACTTTGAGTCATTCGATGTACACCATGAAGAAATTAACATCTGATGATAAAAGTTTAGGATTGTTGCATTTGAGTAGAAATGTACGGAGTGCATGCTGCTTCTGGCACCACCTTACATTTACTTACATAGGTATTTTTTGCACTATGTCTCTTTTTTTTGCTGTCATGTTTTTCCTCCAAACCTGCTCCTGCGTCTGGTGGGCTGATGCTGAACAGTGGGAAGCAAACAAAACATGGAAAATATTTGCTGGCTCATGTGATCACAGTCTTGTGTCGCCATCTTGTGGCAGTCTTTGGCGTTATTAAACCAGACCAAAACAGCTCCAGAGGCCTTTATCCATTTGCTACAACTAAGAATCGGCTCTATATGTTAAGTCCGTTCTTGTATTATATGTGTCAAGTTGACATATTCTTTCTTATTTTTTAGGCTGTATGGAATTCATTTGTTTGCCACTCCATTCACATGGAGCCTTAAACCCAATTTGAAGTTTTGCCTTGAAACATTAACACAGTTGTACTTGCCTAAATTTGACCAAGTGGTGATAAATATGGGGAAATGGCTGCTTGTTCACCCAAACATTAGAAGTGCAAGAGAATAATGTGTTATAGGAGTTTTTTTGGAAGTTAATCACACCTTATATAAGAAGATTGCAGCCCAGTGAGTCTCCCTGAAAGACTCTTTTTGGCCACTTTGGCACAGGTTAAACACAACACCTGCTGAATCATGCAGGTATTACTGCAAACGGGTTAGCAAATTGTTGTCTATTTACACAGACAAAGACCACCATAGCATTCATTTGCAGTGGTGTTAGTGTCAATCCGATGAATTTGAGCCAATATTCACCACCATGTTCTTAGCTAGTCTCTAACTGTCTGGACAGTAAGTGTACATTGGCTTCATCAGAGCCGATTTAACTCAAACTGCACTCTTCTAAACAGTTAGTGTGCATGATTTGTGGTAACAATAGTAGTTTAGGTCTGTTATTTTGGAGGTCTGAACTTTTTGAAAGTGTACTAACCTCACAGCTGACTAGCCCGTCCCAACACAATGAATGCAGCCATACAGGCGAAAGTAACACATCAGCAAACACAGGGATCTGAAGGATGCAGCAGCATCCCAGTAAGACTTATACAACATCAGAGCTGACTAAATAACACAATGATCTCTGCCCAGAAGAAGAGATACAGCTGAGTCGACCAATTGAAGAAAAGGGCAGTTTACGGTTTTGTCCTCCTCCCCTGTGAAGAAACTGTTTCTTCATTCTTCAGGTTAACCCTCATGTTGTCCTCGGGTCAAATTGACCTGTTTTCATGCATCAGTGTTTTTTTTAATGACCCAAAATAACATGATTGATTTCACAAAAAGCTCTCTGGTAAGTACAACCCTGTGCTTTATCTAATTTTGGGTTGTCTTATTCCAATTTATAGCATTTGAAAAAAACAATTGAAGTGGTTTTCAAAATGGTATTGAGTAAAAGTTGGCATATTCCAGTCTGTGATTATCCATCAACATACTTCCCTTTAATTTTAGTCTAAATAATTCCTAATTTCTGCTTTTCTAACTCAAACATTAGGTATAATTTCCTATAAATTAGATTTACTTACCGTGAATTCCCAAAATAACTGTAAAACTAAAGTTAATAAGTTAATGTTATGTATGTTGAAAATATAAAAATGTAGTAATGAACATGGAAATAAATCGTCGAAAGTGTTGAAAAAAAGGACAAAAACCTATTAAGAGTTAAAAAGAATTGTTAAAAAGTGTCGACAAAAGTGTTGATGTTGAATTTTGACAGGAAGACAACACAAGGGTTAAATGGAACACAGACTGAATAGTGTTTCCACAGGTTCCAGAGTGTGTTCCCATACACCTAGAACACTCTGTTACTGTTACTGCTACCTAAAGTACAAACATTGGCAGAGTAGTAGCCCATTTTCCCTGTGGCAACGTGAGTTGCAGTGGGAAAGACACAGAGATGGGACCTGTGTTAGTTTTTGTTCTTCTGGGTAATGTGAAAACCAGAGTTTGGATTCAGTCTTAAAGTTAGCACATGAGAATGGACCCCAGTGTCTGTGGTTATGGCCCCTCAGGCTGTGGTTCCTACAGTACAGGTAGGCCCCTTTTCTTTTCTTACAGGAGCCACATGGCCACAACGTTCCTCTTTAGTCTCTTTCCAACCAGGTAGTTACAGTAATGAAGTTAAAGGAATAGTCCACTTCTAAACAGTTCTACTAACTACTCTCCCCCAAAACTGGTTTTGTCATTTGCATTCAGACTGGCCAAGTGGCCATAGGAACTGGTAGGAGGGGTAAGGGAGTGACGCAAGCACAGCAACGGTCTTTATAGCGTTAAAATCAGAAAACAAATGCACCAAAAAAAGTAGGAACTGAATCTAATGTATATAGCCCGTCAAAATGGCTGTGTGTGTGTGTGTGTGTGTGTGTGTGTGTGTGTGAAAGCCGGCCAGCTTGTGAAAAAGAAATCGAAAAAAAGTTAACCACCGGTTCCTGTTGATCTTATGATGGACATGTGTTGTGATATTTAAACAAACGATCTGTCAACGGGGAAATAAAAGTCTCTTATTTACGAGAGCGGTCTGAGAGACCTCGACCTCACAGCCGGGTCTCCGAGCAGGGACGAGCTAGTGGTCCCGGCAGGCGCTAGCAAAATGTCAATTTGGTAATGAAATGAAATCTAAACTTTTAATTTCTTGCTTAAACATTCTCAGAAATGAATTTAGTGATTAATAATGTTAATTATTGATGTTAAAATTGTTCCGTTGTTGGTCTGTCTGTACCGGAAACCCGACTCTCGTTGACCTAGGTTCCTTTGTGGAAAAGGGAACAGCGAAAAGACCCTGCCCTGAAGAAGGAGCTGAAAGGGTTACAGGAACTGTGGTCAGAGGAACTTAATACAATCCCCATATTGGTCCAGTCAGAACACGAGAAAAAAGAGTTCTACTAATAATATGTTCTAGGAACTGCTTGGATAGACTTTGTGGAGAAAATGAACAGGATAGTCACATCTGGAACCGTACTGTTGATCTCTAAAGGCATTGATGAGGATCCATCTCTAGCCTTCAATCATTAACCTGTGCTTTGTGTGTGTGTGTGTGTGTGTGTGTGTGTTGCAGACAGCTGGCCTGGACTGTTCCCAACCCTGTGCCTGTTCTGCAGAGCCCCCCCCCTGCCCGCTGGGCACCAGTCTGGTCCTGGATGGCTGTGGCTGCTGTAAGGTGTGTGCCAGGCAGCTGAGAGAGCCCTGCTCCCTGCTGGAGCCCTGCGACCATCACAAGGAGCTCTACTGCGACTACACTCTGCTGAGTGACAGTGAGACTGGCATCTGCATGGGTAACCCAGTCTCCTTCTCACACACATACACACACACACACATACACACACACAGGGCCATTTAACCAAAGAGCGGAGTAATTGTTCTTGTGTGGTTTGTTCGCTACATTTTGGTTCGCTTGGATTGTTCCTTGAAAAAGCGAAACCGAACCAAGGGGAGACGTTTCAAGTTCACAAAGTCATCAGCTTGTATGGACCAGAGCAAACCAACTATAGTGGGAAAAAGCCTGACAGGGCAAAGAGATGTGGGCTAGAAATTCAATTCTATCAAGTCTACCAGGAAACGTTTCTTTGTAACAATAATTTTACTGAAATAAAAAGGAATGGTTAGACAGATACAGACACCAGCACACACTTGTTGTGGGTGAGAAGCGGACCCAAACGGAATCTGCAGATTTGTTGAACAGTTTTCAGCGGTGATCCAGAATGAAAATCTGCAAACTGTTTTTTTGCTTGGGGTTTGTGTAATTTATGAGTTTTCTACAGCCACAAATTCCACACGGCCCTGGTACAAAGGGATCAATAAAGCATTGCTTTTTTATTAGTCCATACATTGTTGTTAGGAAAATCCTACATATTCTACCTTTAATGTGTACCTGATAAACTGCATGTACTTCTAAGGCTTCCTGAAGTTGTTAGTGACATGTGTCTGCTGTGTCTGTATTCTGTTGTATCACACAGTGAGCGTGTCTTGTGTCTGTCTGCAGCTCAGGAGGGTCAGACGTGTGACCTGGGGGGCAAGATCTACCGCAGCGGGGAGTCCTTCCGGCCGAGCTGTAAGCACCAGTGCGTGTGTATGAACGGAGAGATCGGCTGCGTGCCGATGTGTGCTAACAACGTCCTGCTGCCCTCACCTGACTGCCCGTACCCCCGCCGGGTCCACATCCCTGGGCGGTGCTGTGAGGAGTGGCTGTGTGAGCAGTCGCCTCCGGACCACCACTATCAGTCAGTGCTGGCCGGTCAGTCTGCTCCCAGGTTCACACACACATACACACACACTTCTGATTCACCTGCTACCACTACACTAATCCACTGCTTCAGATTTTCAGTGGTGGAATCGAAATAGTTACAAATATTGAGGTACTTGTACTTTAGTTAAGTCTTTTCTTTTCATGCCACTTCTACTTCTACTCCGCTACATTTCAAAGAGAAATATTGTACTTTTTACTTCACTACATTCATCTGACAGCTTTAGTTACTTCACAAATTAAGATTTCTGAACACTAAACACATGTAGTTTATAAAATCTGATGTTTTATTAAAATTGAAACTAGCCAACAATACAATGGCCTACAAGTCCATCTGAAATGATTAGACCATTAAACACACAGCTGTTTGGATCCTTTACACTTTCTAACATAAAAAAAAAAATGGAAGCACATTCTCCTGATGATACTTACAGACTTTTACTTAAGTAACAGTTTCAATGCAGGACTTTTACTGTAACTGAGTATTTTGACAGTGTGGTATTTTTAAGTACTTTTACTTAAGGAAAAGATCTGAATACTTCTTCCACTACTGGAGATATTACATGATTAGCTTTGTGGCTGTACCGGCTAATTGTAACAAACACTTTTTTAAAGACTTTTTATTCCTCCACTCTAATAAGACCCAAGGAGCATTTTTTTTTGTCCTCATTTAACATGTTGTTGACGTTGTGAAATTGTCCCATGGTTTGGTTAGGTTTAGGCACTAAAACTACTTAGTTAAGTTGATAAAAAGGCGGTGGTTTGGGTTAAAATCAGATGTCACTTCACTGTGTGAATGTGACGCAGAACGTGATGCAGAACGTGATGCGGAACGTGACTTAGCTCCATTTGTTCCGTAAAGAAAAAAAAGTTCTCTGTTTTGGTTTTACCCATCCACCTGCCCAACCTTCCTCCTTACAAGAACATTTGGCGCTCTTATACTGTAGCTACTTCCTCAACTTACTTCCTGCATTGCTTCCGTCAGAACTACTTCTACGTACTACTACTTACTACTGCGACTAGAAACCTACACATGGGTCAGAAACATCCTGGAACAACCAACCTGTGGCAGTGGTTCTTAGGGGAGGACAGTCTCCTTTGACCTAGTCTACATCCACGACGTTCCACTTCCAGGATGGCTCCGTTGCCGATGGAAATTCCCTCTGATTTCTCTCATTTAGGCCGTATATCCAATGCCTCAGGCTTCTTTTGTGTTGGCATTTTAAACTCTTGGGGTGGATTTCTGAGGACTATGGTTAACTGCTCCTTAGATCTCTGCAGGGTAAATCTAGACAGCTAGACTATTTGTCCAATCTGAATTTTCCCTCGCACGACCAAAACTACTTTTGATCGTACACACCCAAGGCTATTTTGCAGCGGCTTTTCCTAGTACTTAGCGCCACCCAAGACAATTGTGATTGGTTGAAAGAAGGCCAATAAACCAGAGCACCATCCCAGAATACTGTGTGGACCAGTGGACCGTCCTCCGCAGCGCTGCGGTGGCAAAGCAGGACTACCTTTGAGCTGATGATGGCACTAGATGAAATAGCAGGCGAAGCTGGAAGAAAATTTACTGCAATTACTCCTCATGCCTGCCAGCTCGGTCACCCACTGTTTTTTTGTTTTAAAAAGATAAGACCACACACCATTTGCCTTTCCTCATGCCTTTTTACTCCCCATGTCTCTTGTTGCAGGTGCTTCTCAGATTCGTCCCTTGCCCTCTTCCAATCCAATCTCAGTCTTCAGAAGTTTGTCTCCTCGTGGACCACAGGCAGAGAGTCCCAGAGATAACTGTATTGTCCAGACGACAGAGTGGAGTGAGTGCTCGGCCACCTGCGACATAGGCGTCTCCTCTCGCGTCACCAACGACAACCAGCGCTGCCAGCTGGAGAGGCAGAGTAGGATCTGCATGCTCCGACCCTGCAGCAGCCAGCAGCACAAAGACATCAAGGTCCGTGTTCCCGTCAGGGCAGGGGTCCTTTAGGGAGATCCGCAGAAACAGGAATGATTTTATTTTACTGTAATTCCGTTCATAAATAACAAAATGAATGTACTGTAGGACTGTTTTGACCATGGGTTAAATACACTTTCTGTAACAAAAAATCAAAAACTAATTCCTATCATTCTGAGATCCTTGGACAGAATCTTATCAAATGGAGCTTGTGGTCTAACTTGTCAGTTTAGGGGTCCTTGACGTGAAAGGATTTAAGAACCAATGCTTTTGCATTTTAGTAGAAAACATTTAATTACTTTATGTATGATCGTTCAGTCCTCTAGCCTTTAAAAGGTCAAATTCATGAACTGAATTTTAGTGTGCAGTATTGTTTTTAGTGTTTATGATCCAACCGAACACTTTCTGTCATGCAATAACTAATGGGTGTTAAAAGTTGACAGGCAGAACATCAGAACATGTTAGTGGTGGACCACAGCACCAGTCTCTCGACACCATCTCAGCATTACTGCTACAAAAGATCCCAGTCAGAGACAACAATTACTCCAAATTAAAAGACAAAATGTGTTGTTTTCTTGAACGTCACATGGAAGTGTTGTAAACCTAAAAATCATAGTTTTATGATGTGGGAGTGTGTGGGTGAGTTAGGTTTAGGCACAAAAAACACTTAAGGTAACATCATGGATGACTACTCCAACATGGTTACACCAATAAACGCATGGTTATGGTTGAAGGAGGTTTTTAAGTTGACCCGAACATCCACCAACCTCCTCCCTATAGATTCGTCACTCTGTGACAACGTCGCCTATCTTCCTTGCAAGTCTTGGCTACAGGGGCTGGAGTGTAGAAGAGCAGTGTGACTGCGAAAGTGAGCCTACTACACATTTGATTTATTACCACAGTAAATTGTGAAAAAAATGTATGGACTTAAGTCTTCTTCATCACAGCCTGGTGTTCATTATGTAAATTATTGTCCCATTTATTTCAAAGTAGATGGTAAAGCAAAGCATTGACTATCTCACTGTATGATTTCACTTCATCCAAGTTAGTTTTAACATTTTGAGTATAGCATGTAACAATATATTGTTTATAGTTAAAGAATATAAGAAGAAATATTTAAATAGATACAAGATGGGAAAACAAAATGTACAACTGCTTAAGTAATTTGTTAAATGTATGCTAAAATGATTTTATGTTACAAGCAGTGTGTCTGAAAAATATTGTTGCCATTATATTTATAATCAATTAACGTTATATTTATTGTGGCCGTTTCTGTACCACGTTATACTATACATCACTACAGTGACAACTCATATGACCATGTGCATTGACTCCGTGATGATGCTGGCATATCATTCACTGATCATCGTCTCTGTCCTACAGAAGGGAAAGAAATGTGTCCGGACGCCAAAGGCCCAGCACGGGATGCGCTTTGAGTTGTCGGGCTGCTCCAGCACCAGGCTGTACAAACCAAAGTTCTGCGGTGTCTGCACAGACAATCGCTGCTGCACGCCGCACACCACCATCACAGCCCCGGTGGAGTTCCACTGTCCAGATGGAGATGTCTTCACCAAGAACATGATGTTCATCAAGACCTGCTCATGCCATCATGACTGTCCACAAGATAACGACATCTTCCTGGCGTCCAACACTCGGAGGATGATTGGAGACTATGATAATGACATGTGATGAAAGGTTACACACACACACACACACACACACACACACACACACACACACACGCACACACACAAATCAGGACTGCACTATTCTAACACCCTAACCTAAAACCCTTACAACTACACATCTAACCTTCATTGTAATCCAGCCTTAAAGTACAGAGTAAGTAATTCATTACTTTTTCAAAGAGTACAAAGAGTCATCAAGCCAATGCTGCTATGGGTTGTTGGTCTGAAAAACACAGAGATACGATTCAACACAATGAATCAAATTTAACCTAGCTAACCCCAAACTAGCTAAGATTTACACAAATTAGACTTGATGACATCATTGCATCGTGACTCATCTTGGACATAAGATTTTGACGAAACAATGAGGGGGTTGACAGAGTCAGTGTCATCATAAAGTAAGAAAGATAAGTATGTAGTTTGTAGCTTGTAGTTTTTCAGTAACATTCCATGTGATAAAACACAGTTGCACATGGGGGAGATCATAACATCTCTGTTTAAAAGTGCTGTCAGCATCAGTGGAAGGCCGGAGAAAGATGACGGACATTTAGAGACCATTTCCAAACATATTTACAACCAGGGGTTAAAGTGTGCCGGAACGGGCACCCGGATAGCTCAGTGGGTAGAGCGGGTGCCCATGTATAGAGGTTTACTCCTCGACGCAGCCGGCCCGGGTTCGAATCCAGCCTGCGGCCCTTTGCTGCATGTCACTCCCCCTCTCTCTCCCCTTTCCCAACTTCAGCTTTCCTGTCCATTAAAGGCCTAAAATGCCCAAAATAGTGCCGGAACAATCCTATACTGCGTTCTAGCACCTTTGAATGATAATTAAATTAATCTAATTGGCATATTAATAGATCATTGTTTCATTTTGCAGCGGCGCACCACCGTGAGTCCATTTGCTGAGCAAGTGTCTGCGATTAGTTCACAAATCTGTCATAACCGTACAACAGTCAAGTGTATGTTATCAAAGTGCTAAAGTAAGTTGAACATGTGAAGTGAAGATAACATTGTTGGAGCTGAGCTCGACCAGAAAATATTTGGGTAAAACATATCTGTAAAGCTGTTCTGCCCTCGTTGTTCTCTGTGAGTTGCTGGAAGTGATGTAATGAACATTTCAGGGAAAAAGCCTGACATCCCACACCTTTGAGTTCAGATCATTTTGTTACAAATACCATTTCCAAAGATGAAACATTTTGATGCTTAAAGATGAATGTGTTTTTACAAACAACATAGCAGAATACAATGCAGCCAGTTTTGACTTTTCTATTGCATAGAATTCAGCAAGAGAAGATAATATGGATAGATGAGATGCAAACATAAACTAAACAAAAGCCAAGAGCTTGTTGTCACTATCTTGACGGAACTGAAAGAATGACAATATGTCCAGATTGTGTTATCATGAGACAAGTAAAAGTCTTTAAAGATGAAGTGGAAGACCTTTACAGTACAATCTATGACGTAAGAGAACCAGATCATTAAAGTTGCTGAACAGCTGTGGCCCAAGGCAGCCGCTTCACTCGGACATCCTCACCTGAGGTACATGTTGACGTACTATATTTGTATTACACACATATAGATACTGTATATTTTTATGTATTACATATTTCCGGAGGCTATGACGATTCAAGAATTCTTGAGATGTGTATTTTGTAGTCCAACTGAAATCACATTTAGTCAATGTGCTTTTTGAATGTTTAAAAAAAAAACTGGGTTACGACATCAAAATATTCCTTTTATGTCATTTTTTTTACATGTCCAGATTGATACAGTGTAGAGACTTGTGTTTGTTTTTGCTTAGCAAAGAAGTGCACCAATTTAACGAGGTCTTCTGTCACTTTTAGGCCTTTCGGAAGCAGATCAAAAGTATAGGGCTTCATGGAGCAGTTATGTGTGCTGTAGTAGACAAAAAAGCTATTTATTTCAGTTGGACTTGAATTTGAGATTGTGCTTTTAGTCCTACATTGATTTGGGCTAGGGTCTCCATGGTGACAGTTTGGCCTAAAGACAAATGGAGGAAAAAACCATAACATGACTTAAGAATTGCTGTTGCTATTATTTTCTCTATATTTAAAAAGAAAAGAACGACGGACAAATTTGGCATTTGGCAAATATTGCTTATGTAAATACTGTAAGACTGTGTACAGTTTTGTACTATAATTTATGCAATACAGTTATAGTTCTGTATCATATTGTTTTTTTTTTTACTGTAACCACCTGACTGAGAGAAGATGGAGTTATTCTCTGTTGCACTTTTTCCTTTGTTCCAATAAACTAAGTCTATTTTTTATAGAAACCCTGCATTGGTCTGTTCCTGTAGCTAAGAAAACACACACACACGCACACACACAAACACACACACACACACACAAACAAACACACACACACACACACACACACACACACACAGAGTTTTGGACGACCACCTGTGCAGCTGTTTGTGAATTTGCACCACTGTACAACACATGTATCTGCACTTACCACATTATTATTTAATCTGTGCCAAATGGAGTTTTAACTGCACTGAGATTCGCCACAAAATAATTTGCGACCACAATACACACATTTTTGGCCTCAAAATAGTGAATTTGGGATAATGATGGAGCCTAAATATGATGTAATGCGGGAGGTTCTGCTACAGGCCTGTGTGGGGCACACGGGCTACCCAGAGCAAGCTAAAGGTGCAGTCGTGGACAGAGATGATGTGATTGAATTGTATTTTAGGCTTGGAATGAGTTACAAAGACAGTCTCAAAAGCCTGGTTTTGCAAGAAATTGTGATTACAGAGATGATGCATTTAACCCTAATGTTGTCCTCGGGTCAAATTGCCCCGTTTTCCTATACCACTGTTCTTTTTAATAACCCAAAATAACATGATTGACTCCATACAACGTTCTTAGGCAAGTACAAATCTCTACTTTCATTCATTTTGGGGTGTCTTATTCAATTTTATAGCATTTGAAAAAAACACTTAAGTGGTTTTGAAATAGTATTGAGTAAAAGTTGACATATTCCAGTCTGTGATTATCCATCTACCTACTTTCCTTTAATTTTAGTCTAAATAATTCCTAATTTTTGCTTTTATAATTTAAACCTTAGGTTTAATTTCCTAAAAATTAGGTTTATTATAATATTATATTATAAATTCCAAAAATAACTGTAAAACTAAAGGTAAAAAGTTAGTGTTGCGTAGTGTTACATGTCAAAAAAGTGAGAAACATTGAAAAAAGTGACCAAACATTAAAAAAAGTTAAAAACATTGATAAAAAAACATCGACAAAAATGTTGATTTTCAAATTGGAAGTGAAGACAACATAAGGGTTAAATAGAATGTTAGACTAACATGCTATTGTATCTAGTTTTTTTAAATAGTGTAAGGATGTAGCCTAATATCAAGACTTCTGTTTTCTGTGATTGTGCTCAGATGTGACAGTTTACAGGAGCACGTGCTTCTCTCACATGTCTAGGATCTTTGTATATATGACCCAATCATCTTGGGATTGCTCCATAGACTGTATATTATTATAAATATTAGCTGTCTCTGGATGGCTCTGAAGGCTTCATGTTTCCGGTGAGACTGAGGCAGCTTGACGCAGCATTTCCGGAGCACGAGGCGGCCACTCCTCCGCGGCTCCGCGGCGCGTGGCGGGCGGTGTCGGTGTGCGGAGCTGCTGCTGTCGGCCTGATGTCGGTCTGATATCAGCGGGAGTCGGAGCAGCGCAGGCGGATGGAAGAGCGACATCTGTGAGCGGAGCAGAGCCGCGGGCACGCGCTCAGCTGCTGTAAGTGTGTGCATGATCAATATGCGTCAGACTGTACATACAGTATGTGCCACAAATAGACAAGCTGCCTGGCACTGCTGCAGGAGTTTGAATTCACCCTGTCTAATTGGATTTGTATGGGAAGGCAGTAGGAATGTTCTAGATCTTACGTGTATTAATATTTGGTCTTTCTGACAAAAGTGTTACAGTAAAAGGATGCAGTGAAGGCATATGCAGTGAAGGCATATGTAATTATATTATCATGTGTCACAGCTGTCACTGACTTCGGGAAACCTCGACAAACTCAATCGACAAATCAGCCAAAAAATCCTTCCATCATTCTGCAAAGACATGTAGGAATCATCGGCATGTTCAGGTCAATACAAAACATATTTAATATATTCCTCAACTTTAAGAATGGCAGTTTACAGCATATTGTTGGTTTCATTTTTTGTAGACAACATTTAAGACGATTGTAAATGGTGTTATTTTTGTATTAAGGCTCTGTGTAAGTGTGAGTGTACGCCTGAAACAGCAGAATGCGTCGGGCTTCCAAAGCGGTCCTGATAAACAGCCCTGACACATGAGAACAGGAATCCTGTGAGTCTGACTTAGCAGAAATATCATTTATTGTTGGTGATTATGATGAAAGCTCAGTGCTGAGGAGGCTGCTCACTGCTGCACTTCCAAACACGGTCAACACAAAAACAGAATGATACAATGGATGTACATTACTGCACAAACGGATAGCAAATCTCCAAAAAGGCTCTGTCCACTAGGTACGGACTGGGGGTTAAAAACAGCCCTGATCTCTCTCCCAAATAGGCCCATCATTTGGCCATTCGCTCCTAGCCGTGTACGACAGACACTTGCCAGGATGTCCTGATACTACGCATGCCACAATACTGTAGCGGACAAGGTATTCACAGAAAGTAACATCAATGATGATGGTTGTGGTTGTGTTTAATAATGAAGCCTCAGCCGTCAAATAAAAACAAAAATTTACAATGTATTTTCACATGCATTGAAAATATAATACAAATAATAAAATGTCACTGGCTACAGAAACCCCAAATTACACAAACTTGTAATTATAAACAGTACAGAGTATTACTGACAACCCTTTCAGAGATAAAGCAAGCTACTTGCTGTACCTAAACATGGGGATTAGATATTCTGTAGGCCTATATGGGGGGTAGATATTCTGTAGGCCTTTATAAGGATTAGATATTCTGTAGGCCTATATGGGGATTAGATATTCTGTAGGCCTATATGGGGATTAGATATTCTGTAAACCTATATGGGGATTAGATATTCTGTAGGCCTATTTGGGGATTAGATATTCTGTAGGCCTATTTGGGGATTAGATATTCTGTAGGCCTATTTGGGGATTAGATATTCTGTAGGCCTATATGGGGAGTAGATATTCTGTAGGACTATATGGCTTTCAAGCCCAAACGTTGTGTGTGCGGCGTGCCTGTTGTTTTGTTTCCGGTCTAGCTAGATCCGGTGTGGTGTTGTAGTTGTTTTAACGTTACTAGTTGCTGAAACAGAATCTGAAAAAAATACAACGTTTTCAAGGCCAAAAAGAACGTTAATCTCGCGATAAAAAAATGAACGCCTTTAAAATGGGTATGCGTTAACTTTCTCCGTTTTTTCTTTTTTACACGTAGAATATAAGTGATCGCCTCCCTGCTGTTGGTCGCTTTATTAGACTTTTTTTTGCCAATTGCTGTTGGATATACTTTATATGACAAAATAATAAACAGTATTTTATTAACTTAAAGAACATCCAATTGCAAAGATTTGTGTTAAAGGGGTTTAATAAATCAGCATAAGCGCTAACAGTTTTCCTTCAAATATTCAGTAAAGACTAAAAACAGTAGCTCAGTTCTTTAGCTTCTGAACAACAGATTGATTTTCATATTCTGTATTAAATATAAACAGTACAACAGGGTGCATATCCAAACATTGCCATTATCAAAAAAATTATTTCGTATCCTGTCATGATATGAAATTCACCAGTAACTGCTGTCATCAGGCCTCGCCAACACCCCCCCAGGGGGGGTCCCCGTGCTGCAGTTGTGCTAATTAGTTTCAGATATGACATAAAGTACATTTGAACTTTGTTTTTCTCTATGCATACCATGTACATCATAAACTATTCATCCTCCAATAATGCAGAAACAAAATCCACATGCCAGTCATGTAAATAATACATCACTTTTAGAAAACATGAAAGACAACATCCCAGCCCACGATCAGGCAGCCAGACACAGCCCATTGCAGCTGGGACTCATGGGATATATCAGAGGCACAGAGAGACAGCATGAGCAGCCATTTTTGTGGGGTCCCTGCGTAGGTGGAGTTTAACATTCGAGCCAGGGGTAAAAAAAATGATATAAAATTGAATAAGACACCTTAAAATGATTGAAAGTAGAGATTTGGACTTGCCAAAGAGCATTGTGTAGAATGGTATTTTGGGTAATTACAATCGGGTAGTTAAAAAGAACATTGACATAGGAAAACGGGTCAACTTGACACGAGGACAACATGAGGGTTAAGACACCTTTATTGCAACGTTGGCACGGCTAGATGTCCAGACTAATGCAACAGTAACTTTAGTTTTTAATTTGCTGCAAATATGAACATGGGTTTCTTAAACTGTATCTTTTTGCTCTGAAAAACTACAATGATTTAAGAAAAATCAGTGATGCTTATCAATGTTTATTGAATTGATTGTGTATGTGGGCAGACATTACAAGCACATATTCATGCAAGAAGAGAAAACAATAGTTTTTTCTCTCTTTTATCCCTTGGATTATGCAGGTGACACCCATGGCGGAGAAACAGGGGTGGAGTCAGATCCAGCAACTGTCCACTGTTGTCTTTGTATAGTATCAACACATAAGATATTAGGTGCAGATAGCATTCTTTAACATAATTACTAATCTCCAAATTTAAGCAAGATAAAGAAACGAGGAGTGTTTGCAATGTGTGTGTGTAGTTGTAGTATTTTAATTTCCATTACATTATTATCAGACTGGCCAACCTTTTGGTTTGTGCCACTGCTACCAAAGGAATAATATGCTGACTGTTGTGTGGTTGTACAACACTGGTCCATGCACACAGTGCAGCTCAATGTCCAGTCACACCTGGAAGAAGAGAAACTAAAGCAAATGACTTGTTCTTTTCTGTTCAGTTTTCTATGTATTGATTTCATAAGGGTAAAAATAAATAACTGCTATTTTTAATAGTGTTTAATTATAGCAGTGTGATTGTACTTACACCTTTCTATACAGACTGATATGAATTGTATTATTTTGTATACTAATGTTAGAAGAATTTAGAACAATACTTGAAAAACACACAACAGTGATATAAAAACTGATACAAACAATACAGTTCCTTTTGTTTTTCAGTTATATTACGGTTTAGGTTTTACTCGTGGCTCTAATATGTCTGTTAATAACCAAATGAGGAAAAAATACAGAGTGGGGTCATTAAATAAACATGCTGTCCGTCCAATGTCGTTCAATCTAGCTAAACTATAAAGAAAATCTATTTGTTTATGGACATCAAGATAGGGTGTATGCTAGCGCAATATGCTATGTACTCAACGTATGTTACTCACACTCGTAGTTATGGACGTAACTTGATATGTCCCACTTCAAAGCTTTCTCTCGTTTCCTAATGGGTGAAGATGAAAGTGTGCCAACCATTCTGTGCACATATACTAATAATAAAGCAATGGACTGCAGGGGTAAATAAACTTGGTTACAGAGTACCCGCCTGCAAGGGATGTTCTAAAGTAAAACGAACGCACCCTCAACCGGGCATGGATCATTTCATTGGTCAACACTACACCTGGCATTCTGTTGGTTGGTAAATTGTGATAGGATTGTAACCATAGACTGTTAATATTAATGGACAAAGCATATGGTTTGGCAAAGTGCTGCAAATGCGGAAGGGTCTTAAACCCGCATTATTTTTGAATACCAGCAGGGGGAGGCAGGTGCGGTTGCAAAAGGAGGGCGGTTTCTGTAGAAGTCAACAAGAGAGTGACCCACTTCTCACTTTCAAAATGAGTTTATGGTCTTAGTCACTTGTTTTAAGTCTTCTGCAACACAGAAAGATGTTCATTTTTTGAGTTATGGTCTCGTTGATTTTAATATCAGTGATGGGTAGCACTGGGTGTTTTAGGACGTGACTATGATGTGATTGCCAGTGAAAGCGGTGCCGCTATTGTGGTATCAAACCATATGCACAACATATGGTTTAAAGTGCCCATATTATGAAAAAAATCCCTTAAAAAAAAATAGACTAATATGTGCGCTTTAATATGAACGTTCTTTATTCTCTTCATGAATCTTGTATCCTAACCATTGTGCAATGACTGGAGTCAGGAAGTCTGGAAAAGGCTGAGCCAAACTTCTTTAGTACTTTCCAAAGTGCATCACAGCATATTGATTTAAAGGGATATTTCCCCCTGGGAAAGATGAATATATCTTTAAATTGGGTCAGTTAATGTGAATAGTTTTAGATATTGGTGCCTTCTATGCCGAGAAAAGCCAGAAAATGTGTTTTTGGCTTATGTGGATGAAAGACACCAAATCCCAGAAAACTCTTGCTTCACTGCTCAATGAGTCCAATCCCAAGCCACGCCTACTGTTTCATAGACAAAGACATACAGTGAAGTACTCAACTCAACTCTAGTGTGTTTCATTGTCATTTCAACAATATACACGAAACAGCGCTTTGCAGTGACTCAAGTGGTGTTAGACATTTAAAATGTATAAAAATGACATTATATAAGAACAGCATATGAAACTGGCTATATTTTGTGCAGTTAACGCATTGGTAGCATTAGCGCTTGGTGGGCTGTAATCACCGAGTATAAACACAGCTGTGAATTTACATGGATAACATCACTATATACAACATATGACACCCTCTACATAAAGAAAACACTCCCAAACAATTCTGTAATGGGGTAATAGAGGGAAGAAACTTTAGGAAGAGAACTATAAATAGAAATGAGAGACAAAAAAATTTTGAAATTGGGGAAAATAATGATGACTGTAGGTCTAAAAAAGAGTTGTGTTCTCAACAGTGAGGATGATAATAACAGTCTGTGTTATTGCTCATACTGCGCTATCCTTTTGTCTGTTTGTTTCTGATGTCATTATTCACACTAATGGACCCATGACTGCTGATCTTCTCAACTTGTGCCGCTGATATAATGGTGAGTAACATTACATCTAATCTATGAGAGAGAGAGAGAGAGAGAGAGAGAGAAAGAGAGAGAGAGAGAGAGAGAGAGAGAGAGAGAGAGAACTAAAGTCTAAGGTTGGCAGAATCGATAATTCTGTGTGCAATGCAAATTTGGTTATTTCCCTTAAAATCCTGACATTAATTCTTGCACAGAATTTTGACTTTTTTGTGTAGAATGAATGTCATTCTTTTGTGGTGCTAATCAATTAAGTAATATAAAGGCTTTATTGCCAAAGCAACATTCTGAATGAGTTTACAGACATTTGACTTGACACGCATTCATTTATTTTATGTTAAGTAATAATTCACTGCTCAGTGTGTATATGGTCTGTCTCAACTGTAATTCCACCAAAGCAGATTGACATTTATTAGCAGTAAACTTCATGTGTGTGTGTCTGTGTGTCTGTTTGATTGCCTGTCTGTCTGTACTGACAGATGTCACCATGATAGCATTATAACCATCAGGAGGCAGTCAGGGTCCTTCACATGTGTGTGTGTGGTTAAGATCAGAATAAAGGTGAGCGTGGTATGAACGAGGGCGCTGGAGGTAGGAGGCAGGAACTAGGGAAGGGGCCATTGCCCCCACTTTACTCCATTGGCCCGGCTGGACGCCGCGGCTGTTGTGATGACGGCCTCTAGTGTGAATACATAAATTGACTGAACTTTGCACACAGTTACTGCTTTGTCCTATTTCCCGCTGATGCCATTTGCCTAAAAGTACACCTGATCTAGGTCCTGAGACATCAGAGAACGTGTAGCATAGACGGACTAGGAACTAGGTCAATATTCTGAGTACTGTAGGATTCCAGAGGCAACGGGTTGTGGTGACACTACTCTCATAGAAAGGCTACACCCTGACACAAACAGCAACCATGGGATCCCATGATTATTTGTGTTGTTGACTCAGCTCGGTGGTCATTGTTGTTGGATTGGTGTCAGGTGTTGGATTACTTCATTGCAGGGCTGATGTGATAGATTGTCTTATACTGTGTACATATACTCAGAAATTAGTGGTAACCACCATGGATGAGTGCTGAAGCCATTGCAGAACAAGTGAACAGCACTGTTGCACAGATTTCTTCTGGTTGAAGGTTGGAAGTCTCTGCTCTGTTGAATCATAGCCACATTGGCTATGATGCTGCAGTTCTACATTACTGCACTAGACTTCAGCTGCTGTTTGTCCTAACCCTGCTCGTAGGCCATGAACAAAAACTGAACGGACATGAGATGCCAAATACTAACTTTTTTAGTACAACAAAAGACTATACATTTAAAGTAAAGAACAAATTCGCTTTGGAGGAGTGTTAGTCAATGACATCAGTAGTCTTTATGTGGATGTGTGTATAAACAATGAAGTGTAAGGTGTTGTAAAGTAAAAGATAAGTAACATATAAAATAATCAAAGCTAAAGGGTTGCAGGCGCTGGTGGTAAGATACACTCCATGTAATCCATGCCTCCATATCCTGTGGATCTCCAGTTCTGCAATCTGGCGAACGTGGACTTCCTTCAATGCAGACAGAGCAGGTAACTGATGAGCATATCCACAGAGCACACACGTTCTAGAGCAGCATAGGAAAAAGAAATGACATAAAAAAATACAACAAAAAAGATGCATCAACAGTATATCATTGAGCTTAGCAGTTTAGAGAGCACATGTTGTCCCAGTGTCTCCTGCTCCTTCAGTCTGTCCTCAATGTGTCCAGCAGACTGCAGCAAAGAGCAGACAGATGGACAGCTGCTCTTTGACTCACAGTGGATTATCATCAGCTAATGTCTGCATGCTGATCCCATACTGGCACGGAGAGAGCAGGGTACCGCGAGAGTATTTACTTCTGTGCAGCCTTCATGCAGCAGTAGAAACACACCAACACACGCGTGATGGAGACATTCAGTGACCTGGTCCTCAAGCTATAAAGTCAGTTCTGTGCACTACTTACAGAGCTCAAACTATACTGGATTGTTGGGCTGATGCCAATATGGATGTTTGATACCCTTTAACATAAAGAAAGAGTTTTAATATGGGCCCTGGACTTAGTTCATCAGAGAGTAAGGGCCTGATAAGATATGTGAGTTAAACATTTCATCGACATTTTATTGCCGACTACTAGGGTTTTACCTTTTACAAAATGTAATTTTGACTTGTTGGAATGGTCATTTAAATTACTTCAAAACAACTAAGACATCTAGAAATCAGATTTTGACTAGTTGTAACTAAAACTGATTAGCAGATATCTTTCATTTTACTTAATTTTTTATTAGCAAGAATGATGATTATTATACTGATGACACAAACACGTACGTACAGTTCAATTTCCACATGTGAGTAGTGGTAATGTTGTTTCCAGTTTCTAATATAAGCTATTGCATTTCCAATATGTCCGACATATCAACAAACCATACAAACAAAACCATTGGTCAACTTTGAAATTGTTATATTGGTTTTGGATATGTACATACAGTATATCATTCAAGATATCTGCTATGATATTTTAAATTCCTTTTCTAATTTCTGACATTAAATTCTAACTAGTTCTAAAAAGATATGTAGATATCTCAAATACAATTGTTACTAGTACAAATATCATTTTCACTAGGTGAGTGTGTATGTTGTGTGTGTCATGTCTCTATGTGAAGCATCCTGTAGTGATTGCCTGAGGGAAGGAGGTAAATGAAGCGCGTTAACAGGAAGGTTGAGATTCAGGTGAAACACCCTGATCACCTTTCTGGACAGACTAGTGTTATTATCCTGACGGAGCCACACCCAGTCAAAGTGGAACTATTCCATTACAGGTGTAACATTTCTATAGTAGCAGCAACATACCCAAGATTTTTACATTTCCAAGGTAACGCACAGAGGAAGTGATGTCTGTGTTGGTGACATTGCAGGGTGTTCCTAATAAAGGAAATTTGTCGAGAAAAGTTTCCTTAAGCAACGTTCCCTTAAACCTGGAACAGAGTCACAGAATACAGAAAGTATACTATAACATAAAACAGTGAGGACACATGGTCACACATTTTTCATTCAAATCAAAGAAACAGGAAAACAAGAGGCAACAGGTTGAAGCTGGCATCCAAAGAATGGACTGAATATATCCATTGGCTTCTGGCTGATGTGAGGGCTGAGCAGCAGATGCACCAAAAACTGCCTGATATCACATTAGAGACAAGCAGAATATCCTGGCCATGCCATGAGGTCAGAGTGTCCTTAGAACATTTTGGAGTTTTTTTTTGTTTAAGCAACTGTACTGTCCTAAAGACTCTGTCTGATAAAATAAGCAAGACATCTCTGAGAATGGAAATGTCATTGAAACAGTTATTAAAACAAGCTCTCGCAAAGCCACACCTTCCTCCACAACGCTGCGGAGGAGGGTCTGGCTAGTCCACACCAGCGCCGTTTCTAGAGAGAGTTTGGGCAACTCAAATCATGGGCGCCATATTAGATACCATCGTCAGATGACTACAGTGTAACCCTAATATGCTATCTAGAAATAAAATTGGTTTTCTTTTCACCATAAACAGGCATGAACATGTTATTATCAACGTTTGTCACTATGTCAAAAGGCCCTCACGTAAATATTGTAGTCTATATTTACCATATATATCGTAAATGGGCCTCTAAAAAATACCCATTATAGTGAGTGAGCACGTCGTCGACCTAATAAGTCTCTGAGCAGGCTTTACCTTTCTAATGTCCTCTAGCATACAGTACGCACAAGGTAACTGTAGCCAGTTAGCTTTGTATATATTGTATACTGTATATTGTAATGTCACAAAAACCCACCCATCTTATAGGAGCACAGCTTAATATGTCCTTCAATACAGTTATGTTACAAAAGGAACACTCATGCCACAGGTCTTATGTTGACAACATGGAAACAGATATAGGAAACTCCAAAGGCAGTCCTAAATTTACCTAGCAAGCTAAGCTAACGCTGTTTTGTTAACGTTTGCAGACGTTGACGTATTGTTAGCTAGCTGTCTAAACTTGTGAAAAGCCAAACCACATCCCCTTCCAAGCTGTGTTTCACTTTTCCTCCAAAGGCGCAACAGTTGGATATTTTTAAATAATTGATCACATGTTTCCACTATTCCCTGCACTCAATGCATGTCAATGGGAATCAGATGAATGTTGGTATCCAAAATGGAGTCCACAAAACACGTTATCACTTAGGAACCAATCGCGTAACAGGATAGCTCAGAACATTTGATTCCCTAGTTGGCCAACTCTCTATATATAAACGGCGCTGGTTCAAGCAGCAGTCCTGGATGGGAGAAAAAACGTGTTCTGGTTCTGGAGGCCCAAACACATGCATCAATAGAAAAAGGAGGGTTCCTTTCTTCCCTCTTCTATTGACATGTGTGCTTCTTTAATACTGCATTGTATACACATGGGATCATTCACACCAATTACCAGGGTCTGACCCGTGTTCAACCTTGCTTTTGTAAATTCAAACCAAGCCAGTCAACACGGGTTGATCCCTGGTCTCGGCAAGTCAGACATGACCTGGGTCGCAACCCAGAGCCAGGCATAACAATCGACCTCACTCCTTTTGCCACTATCTTTGCTCATACCGCTGTTCTCATATGATTGAATTGAACTGCCTTGAAAAGCCAGTGTAAGGCACAGTGTGTTGTTTTACAGTGCAAGAGGAGCAGCTTCAGGTATCACCGAGCAATGATAACAAGCAGTGGCGACATACACTCACCGGCCACTTTATTAGGTACAACTGTCCAACTGCTTGTTAACACTTAATTTCTAAGCAGCCAATCACAT
>NC_048420.1:8428605-8507046 GCF_013103735.1 Etheostoma cragini | reverse complement strand
CAGTTCTGAAGGCAAAAGGGGGTCCAACCCGTTACTAGCATGGGGTACCTAATAAAGTGGCCGGTGAGTGTAGATTGCCACTACTTGGTCTGTTTAAAAAAAAAAAAACTACTTCATTTGTGTTTTTGGCTCCCTTATAATACAAACATTAGAGTCTTTCTCTGGCTGATTTCCTGCTGAATCACCAACATATTACAGCTCTCAGCTTTGTTTGGGCTATAGTGCATCGTGTGACCCTGCAATACCGACTGTGACCACTACGGCAAAATCACCACAGTGCCCAATGCTGTTTGTAAATGTAAATGTGCTGTATTTATAGAGCGCTTTTCCAGTCTTGACAACTGCTCAAAGCGCTTTTACATCTACAGGAAACATTCACCATTCACACACATTCGTACACTGTAGCCGAGGCTGCCGTACAAGGTGCCACCTGCTCATCAGATAAACATTCACACACATTCACACTCTGATGTGCAGCACCGGGGGTAACTCGGGTTCAGTGTCTTGCCCAAGGACACGACGACAATGACTGCAGGGGCGGGGATCGAACCACCAACCTTCCGATTGGCAGGCAACCGCTCTACCACTGAGCCACAGCTGCCCTTTGTCAGTGGGGCTTACAGGGCCATGTAGTGTGTTAGTCCCACCATGGTCCTATCTATAACTTGTTAGTTTAGTTATCAACCATAGACATCTCTGGAAAGGTTGTTTGGCAGACCAAGACTAATTAAGTTAAGAACTTCCACTGCTACCAACACATAGAATATTATATATGAACCCTGCAGGGTTCTCCACAGGCTCACTTCTTTTTCTTAATTTATGTTAGACCTAATTTTTGAGTGAACAATTATTTATTGACATGTTTACAAAATGACTAATAAAAAAAAGTCCCCATCGTAATGTCATCGAATTCCCATCATGACACACGATCATATTTTGAAGGCGATGGAGAAGCTGAGTAGTGTGAGCTACCCTGATGGAGTCTAGACCCTTGTGGTGCTGGTGATGGATGAAGTGGAGGCTGAGATCTTATTGGATGAGAGGGGGAACTCAGTCCGGAGCACTGGAGATGAATGGGGAGCATGAATGGTCTTGACCTGTCACGCTGAAATTAGAGCTGACAGCAACGGGAGGAGAACATTTCAATATTGACAGCAACGATGTGATTAGCTGTTTGAGATTGTGGCTAAATCTGCCAGGATAAAAGACAGAGAGAGAGAGAAAGAGGGAGAGAGGGAGAGAGAGAGACAGGGAGAGAGTATGAGTGGCACGGTGGATCAGTGGTTAGCACTGCTGCCTCATTGCTCGTAGGCACTGCATCCTGAGTTTGATCCCTGGTCTAATTGGGACATTTCAGTGTGGAGTTTGCATGTTCCCCCCTTGTTTGTGTGGGTTTCCTCCCACTATAAAGACATGCATGCTGGGTAACTAGGACTACAGTTGTCACATTAGTTGTCAGGCTAACACTGGCACATTTAAAGAAATGTTGATTACTGCATGATCCTGATCAAATAAATAAAAAAATTAAAATAAATAAAATGTCTATAGCTTCAATACAACATGGCTGACTGCTTGAAGGTGTGTCTTTAGTGCTGGGGAGTTGGTAACACAAAGCTTTATCAAAAATAGGCAACATTTCTTTTTTTTTAAGCAGATATCTTAGTTACAACAAAATTGAGCTGGCTAGGCAGTTTTGGGTATTTCCATAAGCGCATTTTGTTCAGTTTGGGGAATCTAACACTCTCTACAGAGCACGCGACCTGCATTGTTGTCTGTAACACTAAAGTAAAGCACACACACCTTTTAGGTAATAATGCTTAAAATTAAACAGACATCTTAACGTACAAACAGGGATGCAGGAGAGTATCCAAACTTCAAACCACTGAGATTCAGAACAGCACTGAGAGCTGAACACAGACTTTTACAAATGTCTTCAGCACAGAGATGACTTAAGAGGGAGGAAGTGGATCATCAAGGGATGGTCACGGTCTGCGAGACATCACCGCTGCCCACTTGGAGGCGGATCCAGCCAGTTTTAGACCTACACAGTCGGCTTACACAAAATACAGACAAATTTGGGAACGTTTGCAAACTTCTGGATCAGCACTCAACTGTTTAACAAGGTTCGGCAGGGTTTCCAGCGCAGCATGAGTTCTGGTGATGAAAGGTTAACTGAGAGTGTTGCCTGGCTCCTGGCTCCTATATCAGGCATCACTTATGTTTTAAATGTTTGGGGGTAGACAGCAGGGAGGGAGGGGGCTGCTTTTCTCTGTGCTCCTTCAGCGCAGCAGATGCTCTGGCTCAGCACCTGCTATTCACACCAGGGGAGAAGTGATAGTGAAGGGGGGGAGGGGTTGCGAGGGCAAAATCTGGCCTTTTGTGCATTGATGGGGGAAGGAGTGTCTGTATGAATTTGTGAGGAGACGTGACTGTACAGACTGCTGGTGCAGCAAGCGCGTTGCTGAGCAGACAAAGCCCCGCGAAGGGCTTAGATATGCCCATTACAACATGCCTCTGGATGCAGAAGGCTGTACCCATGGGCTGTTGGGCTCTGAGTTTCTTTTGTGCTTCTTTTGTGCAAGTAGCTGCTGATTTGAATGTTTTTTTTAAATTTTTTGTCAAAGATTGGACTCTTTATTTAACAATGGTTTGGTTCAGCTCGTGCATTCCTTGAGTATTTCCGTTTTGTCCCACTTCATCGTTTTAACAAATTTTAGAAAGACATGTGGTACAGTATGTCTGAAACTGCAATGCAATAATGACTAAAGGTTTAATTTGTGTTTAAAAATGTGATTGACTGCATTATATATAACAATAGAGGAACTTTTTAAGGTAACATAATAATTCATGAGTCCAACAACGGGGAAATTTGCAGTCTTACAGCAGCAAGGGGGTAATACAAAAACAGATTATAATTTGTCATGTATACATACACACACATATATTTTAGTTACGTCAATCCATTGTCCATAGTTAACATGTGATTGAACACACTTTTTTATCTGATATAAATGTTAAAAGGGATGTTTTTAATGCTCTTATCAACATAGGAGTGGACTAATAGGTTTGCTTTATGGAAATGTTTATTATTATTGCAACATAACTAAACAATGACCACTGCTGTCCAGAATATTCTCTAGAATAAATCTTCAGATACAATTTAAATTCATTAAAAACAGGCACTGAGCTGAAGTGAGGAAGTTAAAATAGATATTAATATAATATTGAAGTATATAGGTTGATATATAATAGAAGTTAAATAAAAACAGCTAATAATATCAAGTAAGAAACCAATTAAAAAGAGACTACATATAAATAAATAGGCCAGAATTAGATAGAGACAAAAATTGTTTTATTAAAAGTCTAAAATAGATAAATAGATGGATGAATAACTTGTTTAATGAAAGACTTGGCTAAAGAGGTAGGTTATGAGTTTGCCTTAAAAATATCAGCGTTTTCTGCAATTAAGTAATTGAAGGATGCCTCACCGTGAGGTTACTTTCTGACTTTTGAGACTATTAAAAGACCACTTCCAGAAGACCTGAGCGTTCATAATATGAAAGCAAATCTGATAAATAACTACGGTCAAAACCGTTATAAACCAATAAAATTATCTCAAAATCAATTCTGAGGCAAACGGGTAGCCTCTGCAGAGGCTTTAAAAAGGGTTTAATGTTGGGTCTTTTTCTGTTCTTTGTCAACACATGTACAGCTGAGTTTTGCAATAATTGTAATTAAACAATATTTGTCTTAGGAATACCAGAAAGTAAGACATCACAATAGAATACATAATGGATAGATTAAGGCATGATAAAAGGCTGTTTATGTTACATTTCTGACATGTGGCTACAAGTTAAGATCTGAATAAAAAATAACCCCTAGGTTCTTAACTTGTTGGCTGGATTAAACTGCCATCATTTGCAGTTTTGCATTCTATTTCTCTCTCTGGTTGAGCTGGAGAAAGTTCTTTGCCATCCATGACTTGATATCTAAAATACAGTCAAAAGGGCAATAATTGGCTCTAAGTTATCAGGAGACACGGCAATGTAGTGGTGTTTATCATCAGCATAATGATGGAACTGTATGTTGTGTCTCCTGATGATGTGTCAAAGTGGCAACATGTAGATATTAAAAAGAGTTGGTCCTAAAATCAAACCTTGAGGAACACCACAATACATCTTATAGCTTTTTGATGAGCGTTCGCAGTAACACCATTTTTTTTGTCAGTAAGATATGATTTAAACCAGTCAAAAAACAGTCCCAGGGAAGCCAACCTGCTTGTGAAGTCTATCTAAAAGAATTGAGTGATCTCCAGTATCAAAAGCAGGAGTAAGATCCAATAATACTAACACAAAGAGTTTTTTTCACATAGTTGCACCTGAGGTTGTTTAACACCTTGACCAGTGCCGTCTCTATTGACCTGAATGTAACATTACTTGGTAATACTAACACAGCGTAGTGTCCCACTTTACACTTGGAAAGGTTAACCAAACATTCCCTTTTTCTAAGAAGCTCATCACAAAAAATGAAGCCCCTGCTTTACAGCATCAATGAACTTTGTGACGTGTTGGAGCTGTGTGAGGCCATGCAGTCGTGCGTGTACAGGGACTACAGGAGAGGACTTAGCACACAGCCGGGGGGGGCGTTCCAGTGTTGAGAGTCAGAGTGGAGGATGTTGTGGAGCCACATTTTGTAGGACAGGGACAATAGTGGTTAAACTTGTGGGGACAACAGACTGGAGTAGTGACAGGTTGAAAATGTCCCTCTTACTAGAGCTGTCAATCTTCCGCTATAATACCATTTGAATTTCTTTCTTTTTTTAATATTCAACAATATTTTAATGTTTAATGCTCAAATGCAGCCTGTTATTAATATGTACTACACTACTCAGGCTCATGCATTGTCAATGACACTGTAAGCACGTGGTTGTTGTTTCACATCCTGTTCACTAGAGAGACTTTCAACAATGGCCTGGGCTTGAAGGGGACCTATGTCATGGCGCATTGCATTTCCAACACGCCGCTCAGCAAAATGGCATAATGTAAGAAAGCACAGCCCAAAACGTTTTGTCATGAACAAAGTAACAAAAGTGTTAGCCAAGTTGCTGACAACCTGTTTCTTGCAGGTTGTCACCTTACTGAGAATACATTAGGTAATGTATGAAGTCAAAGCAACTCTGACAGCTGTAGGGCAGCTAACAGTAACTTTAGCTGTCTCCATGAAGTTCCTATGCTCCTATAACTCGCGATGCAGTTAAGAAACAAGAACAAGCTATCTAATGATTACATAAGTTTTTTGGCTCTGTGAATGTCAATTTTAAAGTAATGTTAAAACTATTTCATGTCTTTTTTCTGATTTCCGTACTAATGTATGACGCTCCGTGATGTTAAGACCTCACAATGCCTTGTGATTTTCTCACTCCCGCTAACAGATTGTTCATCAGATGTGAAATGAGAAAAGTATTTTGTTTTCACATCTGGGTGGGCCAAGGTAAGAAGAGGGAGATTAGCTTATGTTAGCCAATTTATTTGAAAAAAAATAAATCACATTTGAACATTAATTTCAGCATCCAAATTGTAGTGTTTTGAATTATATTCGACTTTCGGAAATTCGTTCCAACACCCCCACTGTGAAGACATCTGCCAGCTGGTTTTCAAACTGGGCCAGGGATGCCATCAGGTCCAGGTGCCTTGTGTGGGTTCATCCACCCTGGATATGATAAATGGGCAGCCGTCCTGGGCCTTTTGTGCTTTCTCAGCTGTATGCATAAAAGTTGTTAAACTCATATTGGAGAGATGCAGACATTACCTCATCACTGCTGATTTTCCTTTTGTAGTCTGTGATGGTTATTAGTTCAGCCATGTGTTTCTGGTGTTGAAGTCCAAACTTAAAGGACCATGCTTTATGCGCAGACTTTACTGATTAGAGATTCTAATTTGGAATGTCCATACAGTAATCTTTGGTACAAAGTCATTGATGCATTTGCCGATGTAGCCGAACCTCCTTCCGTGTATGTGTCTATGGTGTTGTCTCTAAACACACACCACTCTGTCATGCTAAAGCAGTGTCATAGAGCTGGGTCTGATAGGTCGTACCCGTGCTGAATGGTTCGTGTCACTGATGGGTCACGTTTAAGTTCAAAGTCAAAATTTGACGTGATAGGATTTGCCGATTAGAAGGCCGGGGAGGGCCTTTTATCCATTTTGGAAAGGAGTATGAACATGGTGGAGCGTATTACCTCCATGCGTAGCACAACTGATGTGTTGGTGATATATCAGCAAGACATCATGTTGGCGTTGTTAAAAATAAAAGCCATGAGGTTCCTGCCCTGTCATAACTTGATACTGCTCATCCAGGGATTGGCTGGTGTCAGGTAATCCCAGCCATGAAAGTTCCCCATTGTTTGTTGGTTGTGGTGAAAAAAGGGCTGTCAACCAACAATCTAACGTGCAGAAGTAGTTTTCTATCATACCGTATGATTGTGCTCGCTTTGGCCTTGCGCATGTTGTATATAAATATAAATTATAACTTATACTTACTTACTAGTTTACTTATAAATAAGTAAAAGATAGAACCAATTAAAACAAAAAAGAGCAAAGTTGCAGAGAAGCTTGCAGCCGTCCACATCCAGCACACTGTTGCATAAAACATCTCACTCTCATAGAGACAGTGAAACATCAGCATAATTCCCAAAACATCGAAGTATTCCTTTAAGAACCTGGGTAATTTTCTCCTCTGTAGTATGCTTTAGCAACAACCTCTTCCTAAAAGATTGCATTCTTGTCAATCATTCTAAGTGTCCTCAGATCTGATCAGAATTTAGGCCTACTGCAGTCTGTTATGTAACAATTAGTGCCCAAACACGAGTGGGATTGTACCTCGCTGTGGAATCATAACAGCTAAAGACTGAACGGGGACCTGAATTCACATTTGAATGAATTAATTCAAATGAATCCCGCCTCCCCGCTCTCCCCTCTCACTGATGCTGAGTGAAAATGGATGCATTGATTTTTTTTTATGGCACAGGGATCCTTGGTAACCGATGGTGAGGCTCTGCCATCAACAGCAGCTCTGAGTTAGAATTGAAGCAGGCTGCTCCCTGCACTGCTCCCATTGGCTGCTTCCACAAATACACTTGCCTCCTGTGCAAATGAAGGAAAACCAAAGGGTGTGTAACTGGGTGTGTATGCCCTACGCGCTGTCTTACAGGATAGAGGTTTCATCCATCCGCTTGGCTATTTTGTTTGTTTTAGAGCTGTTGTACTCATCCCAGGATTTGGGTATTAGAAAACATGTATGTATTGTAACAAGTATGCATGGCTCAGAGGCAGACGCTAATACTCAAATCTGGAAAACATGGGAACCCTTTTCAGTGTATAGCCCAGACACTGCTATAGTACCTTTTTTACAATGACAAATGGACCATCTATTGTTTCATATATCCATGCACATAAGTATTTATAAAACTCTTAAGAGACCTCTGTGTGCAACTGTGGGAGTGGGTTCACAGCTCTCAGTCAAGTATATCTTCCAGCGGGCTTTAAATGAATACCTCCATATTTTATTTTGTTTCTGACCTTACGGATAAACAGTAGCTTACTGACCTTACAGCCAAACTCTCACAAGTGTCCGGAGCATCGTCACTCTGCCAACTGAAATTGTAAGTTTGCCAACTAACTTTTTTTATAACACTGAATATGTTACCACTGGCAAAATATCTCTGCCAATTATATCCATGCTTTAACATTACTTTGTAAGATGCTTCTCTCTTCACAACAAACTAACCTACATGCAAATTATGAAAATAAACATACACAAACATGAGAGATAAATGCCCAGGCTCCCGAGCTCTCCAGCACAGTTTACAGGTTGTTTTGCTGCCGGCAGTTGTGTCTCTGGCCGTTCTGTGCGCTGTAGCAGGCTGAGCCAGGATCCCTGCTTCATCAACTAATACTACCTGGATGTGTGACGGCTGCACGGAAAAGAAATAGGCGACATGCAGAATCTCTAGATGAGCTGCACCCAAGCCAGGCCACAACACATGTTACTGCTTGAGTTTTATAAAAAACTAAACAAAAAAACCCAACTTCATGAGGCCCTTTACCTATGCCATCTGATAAAGCCGTCTGTTACTGCACAGTACGACTTCTGCATTATCAGCACAAAGCTCCTTAAATGAACTTAACTTCTGTTCAAGGTGAAGCTTTCAATTCTAATATATTGCTGGATAGTTTAACCCTCCTGTTGTCCTTGGGTCAAATTTGACCTCTTTAAAAACATGTCTGTATCTGAAATATGGGTTTCTTTTTAACCAAATTACCACAAAGAATGGATTAAATTCCGCTCTTTGCAAATATAATTGATCACTTTCCTTCCTGACTAAATTCATTTGTACGTTCCTCTGGTCTTAACTATTATTCAAAATAGTTGATATTTTCTGCTTTTTTAACCGAAATATTAGGTATAAATCTATAGAAATTAGGGTTTTTGACCATAAATTCCAAAAAGTAGTGTAAAACTAATGGTAGTAAGGAAATGTTAGTGAAAACAAAAAAAAGACTAAAAAAAGGGACAGAAATGTCAAGTTTTTGTCTGTGATTTCTTTTCAGATTTTTTAACTGGGAGGACAACACAAGGGTTAATGAATAATAATCCCATTTTATTGTGATATGTAAAGTACACAGAAAGTCAGTAGTACATGTTTGGTTGCTTTGAGAGCCCTCTGTAAGTTATTTCAGGGTAATGTAGCTCAGCGTTAATTCCTTCAAGAAGACCTAACACTTCATTAATGCTCTCTTCATAAATCAAATCAGCTGTTGGAGGCGTTCACCTTCCTGTTAAACCAATCCCATTTGGCCACACATTCCAAGGGCCAATCACAGCGTCACAACCCTTTTTTAAATCTGTTTCTCTCCCTGCTGCTGTCAGCTGTCATTTCAGGCAAAGCATGCAACCCGCCACCTCCGCTTCCACGTCCAGGCACTGTCACCCAAAGGTACCCTGGGTCTTCCTCCTGCTGGATGCTCCGTCGACTCCTTTGGTCTGGTCTCCGGGCTCCTTCACCACCAGTGTCTTGGCTTCCTTACCCCTTTTACAAATTATTCTACGATGGAGTCTAAATCTCCAAAGACTGTACGTTTTATTATGCTTATGTACAATAAACCTTTGCTTATTTGCAAACAAGTGTCTCCTGATCAAAATGTTTCTGGATAAAGTCACAAGAAGGAAGAGATCTGTTTTGCTTCCTTCAACTTTCTGGAGGCCGTTTTGAACGGGCACTGCAATTGTTCATGTTAAAGGCATTTTTGATGCTTTTATATGTCAACACTTTAACAAACGTTTGCTTGAAGAGCTCATTTAGCTGTTGGGCCACAGGCTAAAGAAATGACACCACCCAAACTAGCAGTCATTCTGACTGGCTGAATGCCAGATTGGGATTATTCAAAGAAAATCACTAGCAACGCACCACAGGACAGAAAATAAGACAGCAGACATCATAGATAGGTTGGACCTCCGTGTTTAACTGAATATCTTTAAACATTTCAGTTACAGCTGAAATGACAACAGAAAGAAACAGGTTTGCTGATCACATATCTTTGCAATTCAAATGAACGGTCATTTTTCACATTTAATATCACAACATGACATAACAGCACAATAGGTAGACTTGCAATGCGGAGGAGGGTCTGGCCAGACCCCACAGCATTCCGGGACAGCAGAAAAATGTGCTCTGGTTTATCGGTATTTCTATAAATCAATCGAAATCGCCCTGAGTGGTGCTAAATGCTGGACGGAGCCACGGTGCCGCTGCTAAATAGTCCCGGGAAGGAAAGTGTTTCGGTGGAATATGTGTACATTCAAGTAGTTTTAGTCGAGCAAAAGAAAACTCTGACTTGACAGATAGTCTAGCTAGCTGTCTGGATTTACCCTGCAGAGATCTGAGGAGAAGTAAACCATAGTCCTCTGAAATCCACCGGAGTTTAGAACGACAACACAAAGGAAGCCTCTGGCAACGGATATCCGGCCTAAATAAGTGGAATCCGGCAGAATTTCAGTCGGCAACGGAGCAATCCCCGAAGTGGAATGTTGTGGATTCACAGTAGACCTGATAAACACTACACAAGAGGTAACAGTTATGACCTTGTCTTTTGGGTAGCCATTTGTTGATATGATATGTGTTTATTGTCTTTTGAGTGGTGTGCTGATAGGGAAATACCACTGTAACATGAGGGTGTGTGTGTATGTGTGTGAGGCTGATGATGACGGAGATCCATTTAGAAGTGTAGCACACACTTGTAGAACAGAGGCAGAACGCCGCACCACAGATACGCTGAAGAGAAACACTGGGAGGAAACCTGTTCGGACGGAAAAGACTTTGCTTTCTTGTTTTTCAAAAACAAGTCTTTGTCTAAATACAGTCAAAACAACCTGCAGGAGCACAACAAGGAAACACATGGGCTGGCACAGCCCAGAGAGATGATGCTGGAGCAGCTCACGAGGAAGCAGTTCCTTGTCCACTTTGATTGCAATCACTGTATTGATTGATTGTAGTTCAACATTTTAAAAGTCTAGCCTGAAAGTTCACTCTTGGTGTTTTACCGAAGAGTTTAACCCTCATTTTGTTCTCGGGGCAAATTGACCCGATTTCCTATATCAATGTTTTTTTTTAACTATCCAATTGTAATTACCCAAAATATCATGATAGGCCTACATTCCACACAACGCTCTTCGGCAAGTACAAATCTGTACTGGATGAATTTTGGGGTGTCTTTTTTTGTCAATTTGAAAAACAAATTGAATTGGTTTCGAAATAGTATTGAGTAAAAGTTGACATATTCCAGTCTGTGATTATCCATCTACATTCATTCCTTTAATTTTAATTGCTGATTTCTGCTTTTCTAACTCAAACATAGGTATAATTCCCTAAAAATGAGGTTTATTGACCATAAATTCTAAATATAACTGTAAAAATAAAGTTAATAAGTCAGTGTTACGGGTTTTGAACGTCAAAAAAAGTGACAAACATTGAAAAAAAAGGACAAAAACGTGAGAATAACGTAAAAACATTGATCAAAAAGCGTCAACAAAAGTGTTGATTTTCAATTTTGACAGGAAGACAACACAAGGGTTACGAAAAAAACTCCAGGTTCAATTAAGGTAATATCTTTTTCTGTAGCTTTTTCTCTCTCTCCATCCGCTGAGAAAAACTATACTGTGCAGCTTCAGCGGCTGCACAGCTAGGGAGGAAACATGCATTTTGCGCCTCTCTTGACTGCCTGTCAGACAACACTGAGGGCACAGGAACACCCGGGCGCCGTCTGCTCGGCTGGTACCTCAACACATTGTTCCATCCGCTGGGAACCGCTCGTGAATCCCGTCTCTGTTTTGTCTGAAACCGAGCAGGACCAGTGACCGCGGAGCATCTTTTCTTCTTGGTGGTGGAGCGGAACACAGGGTGAGTGTCAGCGGCCAGCACACTGGCAGCTGCTCACACTCCATTTGTTGACATTTTCACATTCAGCGCCATTTGCAGACAGGTACACCTACCGCCACTGTTATTGTTCCACTCTCACGCGCACTGCTTTCATTTCTATCCGCAAACCGGGCTAAAGTGGTTAAATGCATCTTAAATGTTAGAGGTATTGCTACGAGCGATAGCAAATGATGCTTAGGTCTTTGTAAACAGCGATGCTTTTCACATTTGTCTTACGGAATGAATGCATTGAACGGATAAATTGTAGCTAACGTTGTAAATGGTTTGGTAAATCAGACATAAGAAGGTGTACAGCGGCTGCTTTAGTCTCCATGTTGTCCAGGGCTGCTATTCGCTCGCTATAATTTGATTCTTATTATATTGCGATATATCAGGCTACTAACGATACCAACAATCTTGTACCTTACCAACATAAAAGCAACGACACTCAATACTAAAGTCGTGCAAAAAAAAACAATTATAGGCTACAAAACATGAAATTCCTTATTTGAATATTTGAACATTATTTAAAAAAAACAAAAACAATACTGGCAACTACTATAATAGATGGCATGATAGTAGAAATGTAGTCAGCAATATCAATAGCCTACCAGGGGAAGTTAATGATTCTTGATACACAATTCAATACCACAGTGTAAAAAAAAAAAAAATCCCCAGATCCCATGTCTGTCTTCTATAACGCTAATATAGGATAATAAGGATAACACTTTAGTGTCTTCAGGAGTTTACCTGAAAATTGAGCGAGCATGTTCAGTTTGTCTGTTCCTTTCTGCCGATGTTGTTTTCACATAGAACCGGGCTGCTTAAAGTTCATCCGTGGTGTGCTAAGCGCCAGACGGAGCAACAATGACTCTGCAAAATAGCCCCGGAAAGAAATTTGTTTTGGCGAAACGTGTACGTACAAAAGGAGTTTTAGTCGTGAGACACAAAACTCCGATTGGACAGATAGTCTAGCTAGCTGTCTGGATATACCCTGCAGAGATCTAAGGAGCCGTCAAGAGGAAGGGGACGGACATCCGGCCTAAATGAGTGAAATCCAGTGGAACTTTGTGGATGTAGACTACACCTGAGTTAACCGAGTTCCATTAAAACAAGTTGGATTTCAGTGTGGAATCAGCTCTAGCCAGGTTAAGCCATTGTTAACAATACAAACAAAACGCATGCTGTGTATCAACATGTCCACAGACATTCTCTGTTGGACAATACTGTGGACAATACTGTGTCTACGTAACACTTGTAGGCGTATACGAGTTACTTTTTTTCTACTTTACTGAGCTTTTTTCTGATTTTACCATAAAAGCAAAGTAATCAGCTTCCACAAGTAACCATAAGCTATCAAATTACAGTATTTAAATTTGTTAAAATTAAAGTTATTTTCCGTATTCTATTTTTTTCTGGTGAGATACCCAGGAAGTTCTTTGTAAAAAAAAAAAAAATAGGCGACGATAACGTGGGTGTTCCGGAGTTTGAGCACTCACAGAAAATTCTGAGCACCCATGTGTGCAAGAGTTCCAATAGGCTACATGAAATCATTTAAAAATAAAGGTTGATGTTGGTGCTAAGTAGAGCATCTGTCATGGTGGGATTGGTTATGTTGCTGTCAGTCCCATACTCCATTGATTCTTAATTTCCCACGAAGCTGATCACGCTTACGTGTCAGTTCAACGTCTCATCTCCAATCCTATCTGTGTTTTTGAGATGTGGCGCTGTCCTGAGTTAAAAGATACTACTTACTGCCTACTTTAAGGCTTTTATTATCACGTTAATAAGTGTGTGTGTTTGTGTTGGCCTCTGTCTGAAACGGAAATGCAAACATTTTTGACACTTTATTTATTAAAGGGCGTCCCATGAACAGAGGAAAACCTATATCGGCACCTATAGTCTCACATGTCTTTTAACTATCAGCCACTTTCACACTGCAACAGGTCCTGAGATTATTTGGGGCTTCAAATTTATCACTGAGTTTGGGAAAGTGGCTCTTCCAATACTGTGCACAAGTGGACCAATGTGCAGAAGCACAAACTATTAGACAAACTTATCCCTTCACCAGAGATGTGCTCATAGGTTTATTGTAAATTAGTTTAAAATCATTCAGCATGAAAAAGCATTACAAAAAAAAGACTAAATCGACTAAATGTCAGTCGACTAATCGGTTGTGATTAGTCGACTCAGAGGGTGCGAGCCCTGTCAGAGTAGCATCACAATGATTTTGTAGCTGTTATTTTTTAAAGTGAAAATAGTTACAAAACGTGAGCCTCAAATCAAAGCCTTAAATTGCAATAAGATAGTATTTTGGAATTCTCCTTATAACATGGCTGCAAGCAGCCAGTCAGAATGCAAATGTTTCTCTAAAACTGCCTTACCCTGACGTTTTCAGTGTATTTTTTCTTAATCACAGATTTGTAGAATCTGGATATTGATTGCTTCCATCACAGTACATTTGAATCCCTGAGGTCTAGTTATAGGGGTGACCCGGTACAGATGCTGTGTTAGGGCTCAGCCCTCTGTTTTTGTGTTTTAGGGCTTTTTTTCTTCACTTGTGTCTTTCATTTGGGTCAGGCCAACTCTGTTTGTGGCTTGTTTCTAGATCTGGTGTGTGGATCCAGCGGTGACTGATAGACATCCAGCTTCCTGTGGCCTCCGCAGCAGCCTTTAATCCCACACAGGGCCCGATTATTTTTAAAGCTGCTTTCAGTCCTTAAGCTCATTTTCAGCACTCTGGCTCGCACGCAGTCAGAAATACAGATGCTTAAGTATGTTTTCACTTTTTACAAATGCATTATTTTAGTTTTAACTTTTGAACCTCACTCTGAGTCCAAATCTGAGAAATTATTTGAAGTATCATAGGGGTGGTTCCGAATTTTTGACGTAAGACCTTACTATTTTTATCAGTGGAGACACTGATTTTTTTCAACACTTTTCATCCAGTCCTTCCAGTTGCAGAGTTTGCTGGTGCTAGGCTAATGCAAGTCAACTGTATCTGCTAGCCTGCCATTTAATCAGTCTTACCCACTCCACTGTACACCAAAGGCAAATAAATTATAACGCCAGACTATCGATGTAAATGTCTGTTGATAGAACACTGTTAGGAATATGCATCGCATTGCAATAGTTATACTTTGTTCCCTGTAGTGGGGTAGCACAGGCTACAGCAGCGGCGGAGTAATATTATGTACCTAGGAAACCAAGAAAGCCGGTTCACATGATAATCACGCAAGTTTATTTACCTGTCACTCATTGCTACAGAAGCAGAGTGCATTGCACAAAGGAATCAACAAGATATTGTACTATATCTACCAAGGGTGTAGCTATACAGTTAGCTACACTATTGTCACTCTCCACAATGCTTTGAACTGTAACGTTATCGCCACTAAAGTTGTCAGTCTCAATCTATCAGTAGCAGCTAGGCTAACATTATAAAGGGGCTAGCTTTATTAGCTAGAGTAGCCTACCAAAAGTCTTAACGCATTAGTTGTCAGTGTGGTTCTTTAGATTTTAGGGGTGTTCAAAGTTACAGAGGAAATGCCCTAAACATAATCTTTGTTAATCTTTACAATCATTCTGTGACCCTTTTAGCGTGTAGCTTGCTAGCTCAAAGTTAGTTGTTTCCTGAAGAGAACAGAGTTTGACAATTGCAACAGATAGACAGAGGAAGGGACAATGTAATTCTGTTATCGATGCCAAACCCTAATGACCTTAGCACTAAAAAAGCTGTTCTTAAAGGGATATTTCACAGCTGGAAAGATGAATAAGTATTAATTGGGTCATTCGTGTAGTAGTAGAATAAGTTGGTGCCTTCTAGACCAGAAAAAGGTATTTGATAACAACTGTAAAATGACAACAATTGCATGCATCACTTTGCAACAAGTAGCATACAAGATGCTAATGAGAGACTTCTGTCATGTCAATACAGTAAAAATGGACCTACTTAAACAAGTTAGTTTACTGCTGGCTGCAAGTTAGCAATCAAACAACCATGGATAGTTACAACGGTTTTGAAAGGACTGCCAGCTCAGCTACAAGCTAGCAATCAAACACAACAAAAGCTGTTTTGAGCTAAAGATGTATATGTATGTATGTATGTATGTATGTATGTATGTATGTATGTATGTATGTATGTATGTATATATATATATATGATACGCACCGTTTTGAAAAGCAGTGTTTTTGCAACAGTTTCGGAAACAAATTCAGGAGATAACCAATCCTATGTGATAATTTGATAATGCTACCTGTAGAGGTCTCTTGGCGCTCTTCTGATGTTCCGCTCTTCCTATCCAGCCTGTGTGCACATGGTGTAACATGTATTGTTATAAAGTTTGTGTGAAACAGCTTCTCTGTAATAGAACTTGCTAACTAGAGCCCGACCAATATGTCAGCGGGCCAATATTATCGGTCAATATTAGGCATTTCCCGATCTATCGGTATCGGCATTTATAATGGCTGATGTAAAAAAGAAAACGTTTTTTTTTTTATATTCAGTCATCAGAATCATTTCTAATAACAAATAAATGATTTTGATGAATGAATATTTAAAAAATAAAAACGGACTGTCAACCATGTTATAAGCATTAATATCCTTTATCAGTCGGGATCCATTGCTAACCCACATTGAGTCTATTTTGAACCTGATTTCTTTTTTGTGTATGTTGGCTTTGAAGCACCTGCCCAAAATAAAACTGAGGCCTTCAACAAGCAGTAACAATGTTTCTGTGTTAGAGATTCCTGCCTGCAAATACTTTATAGTCCAGCTGAATAATCACATAATAATAATAATAATAATAATAATAATAATAATAATAATAATAATAACAATCACAATTTACTCTTTCATGACACAGAAAAATAATGGTCATAACCCACAACCAGAAGGGCTGCTACCATGAGTCAACTTGATTAGTCAATTTGTATCCTTTCTCCTATCCTTGAATGATTTATTTCAAAGAACCTTATAGGCAAATGTCTGGTAAAAATAGATTTAAAGGAGAAGCATGAGAAGGTGAAGTAGGTGAAGTTGTTGTGCACTCGTTGGTACACCTGGAGCTCTCCCTGTTCTCTGCCATGTCAGCAGTGTGCGTCTGTGCCAACGTCCACTCAGCACTGAGCGCTGCTAGCAGCGTCTCTAACTTCATGTGGTGGCGAGCCACAGATCCCGTCCTATCAGTGCCTGAGCATACAAAGGATTTCAGGCTACACAGTAATGGCTCCCAGAATATTTTTGCACCACGTCTGAAGGCAATAGTATTCAGTATATGTATATATATCTCTCCTTTCTATACTGTACCATATTACCACACACAAGCGGACAAATAAAACCATACTGCACACTTGAATTCACCAACAACACAGGATCAACTCTTATGTTTAGAAAAATGGATTGCATGTGTTGTTTTAGTGCCGCATTATTCAAACAATGATGTCACAGTTCCATCTGGTGTGTTAGGGAGTAGAGAAACAGAACACGCCTACAAATCTACCCACATTGTTTTGTGTGTTAAATCAAGCTGACGTGCTGCATGGAAGAGGTGTGTGGTCTCAGTCATCATTTCATAGATGGAAAGACATAGCACAACCAGACACTTTAGCACTGCTCTAATTGAATCAAGAACCCACCCAGCACCACACACACACACACACACACACACACACACACACACCACACACAGCTCGAAAGATGATCAACAGCTTGAACCCACACTAAACCAGTGTTCTTTGCACCGTCAAATGTGCTTTTTTGGGTGAGGCGGTGAGGTTGCTCTAGCTCACTACTTCTTGTGTCATTCGTGGTCTGATAAACAGTAAATTCATCAATTTCACATACGTCCATTTCCCAAGTTGCTGTACAGTTCATGTGTTGCCACATGACAGCTACAGACAGGGTTGCTCAATATTGTCAAAATGTAAAATTGCAATATTGAGCATGAATATGCCCAGGAGGTGAACTGGCACCTCTCCAGCTACCAGGCCACCACCATACTTTTGTCCGTAAGCTACTGCCACCCCCATTTAATCAAATTAAATTAAATTAAAGCCAAAGTTCCTTCACTCTGGGTCACACTCATGATTTTACTTTTCTGTCTCATTCCTTTTGCTCACTTTGCAGTTCAATCTGTCCTTTTCACTTCTTTTGCTGTCTTTGTCTCCCTCTTCACTCACACTGTCTCTATCTCCCTCTTCACTCACACTGTCTCGATCTCCATCTTCCCTCACACTGTCTCTATCTCCCTCTTCCCTCACACTGTCTCTATCTCCATCTTCACTCACACTGTCTCTATCTCCCTCTTCCCTCACACTGTCTCTATCTCCCTCTTCACTCACACTGTCTCTATCTCCATCTTCACTCACACTGTCTCTATCTCCCTCTTCCCTCACACTGTCTCTATCTCCCTCTTCCTTCTCGCTTTCTCTATCTCCCCGTCTCTAACTCCCTCTTCACTCACTGTGTGACCGGGCAACTGGCCTTATGAAATGTGCGGGCTCTAAATTGATCGGCGCATCTCACCACAAAGTAAACGGAATATCACATACTTATAGCTGTAACTGTCAGCTGCTGCAGATTAAGGATTTGTGAGTGTGCACACGCCTGGACTCTCAATGTGACACACACATTACACATCATTATTATTTAATTACACATAATAATTACATATTTATGTAAGATATACAATTACATAATTACACATTATAGGAGCAGTCGTGACGCTCCTCGGGACATGATAGAATACAGGTCAATACGATCAGATACACACACACACACAAAAATAGTGGAAGAGTCTAGGAGACATGTTGGGGGCAGCAGGTACACTTTTCAAACAAAGAAAAAATTGCATGCTCATTAATAATACTTATCATAATAATAGTCCTAATAAAATAAATAATAATAATAAAATAATACAAGGTTTTCTTACTATGAAATATTTCTGGCCTGCAGGGCTTTATCAGAAGGTGTTTGCTGCCTATCTGCCAACACTTCATGCTTCATTTATGCTATTTTAGTTATTTTTACTATTTCTTTGTGGAATTGTCATGTGACACATACATTGATTGATAGATTGTTTGGAGGTTTGAGCACTGTTTTTGGGGGGTGTGGGGGATGTCTTTGACTGTCTGACTTGTCTGATCTGATTAGCATATACAGTACTGGGCTGCTTTTCTTTTGTAACATGATTTTGTTCTGTGTCTCCACAGCTGTTGCCATGACAACAGACGAGGCAGAGAGTCATCAGAAGAAGCCAAGGCCGCAGGAGGAAGCGGGCCAGGACGCCGGGCCACCCCCCTCCCCGGAGGAGCAGCCGTTTCGGCCTCGGAACCGCAACTCTGCCGGCCGCGGCCTGTCTCGCCTCTTCTCCTCCTTCCTGAAGAGGCGCTCGCAGTGTGACAGTGAGGCGGGAGACAAGGACGACAAGGAAGTAGAAGAAGAAGCTAAAGCCCCCATCGCCGACCCCGAACCTGAGCTAAGGACGGAGGGGGAGGCAGCGCTGGACCAGCACTCACTCAGCAGCGCCGAGCCTCAGGTCTGTCTGTCTGTCTGTCTGTCTGTCTGTCTGTCTGTCTGTCTGTGTTCACAGCACATCTCTATTTGTTCAATAAAGACAGAGAGGATCACATAGTTTGATTCAGACAAGAGAAAGAGAGAGTGACAAATCTTAAAGGGTCATTTCATAATCATATTTTCCCCCCAAAACAAGAGACACGAAGGTCATTAAAATAAAAAAAAATTAAAAAAAAATGAGTCTCAGCAGAAACCTTTATCCCAGTCGTCCGTTGGATCATCCAACAGAAGTAACTGGACAACAATTGGTCAATTTTCTTAAGGCTTAGAAACCTTAATATTTATTTATTAAGAGCAATATTTCCAAAATAGTTCCAAACACTCATGAATGTAATTCAGGCATCAATTGATGAATGTGTAAGAGCTGCAGAATCAATGTTGCTATGTGATCTCTACTGTCCATGATCACTGAACAACCATTGTTCAAAGGAAAAGTACACACAGAATGTATGTATGTATGTAAGTAACATGTATTTATATAGTTATTTTCACAGATAAAAAAATTAAAGTGTTTAAATAAAACATACATACATACATACATTATGATTCGTGTTAAAACACAGCGCACAATTACGATTATAAGGTAATACATGAAAAAATGTAATAAAGTGCGGACAGGTCGATCACACCTGTTTAACAAAAGAATGTCTTTAACTGAATGTATGCCAGCATAAACTGACAGTAAAGAGATTGATGTCTTTAATGGTAACATAGAGTCTTATTCTTTTATATATCTAAAAATCCAGTATCAGACAAAATCTGCTGCAAGGACAAATCATTAGTGTAGGCCGCATCATAATCACAGTGTCTCTGTCAGGCTGTGCAGGTAGAGAAGAAAGAAGCTGGGGCGGAGGGAGAGGAGGAAGAGGGTGGAAAGGACAAAGACAACACCACGGAGAAAGGAGACGAAGCTGCCCTGGAGAAGGAGGTCAAGGAGCACGAGGAGGAGAAGGAGTGTGGCGTTGAGAGAGAGGAGGAGGGCGAGAAGATGGCCGAGGACGAGGCACAAGCTCCCAGAGCTCCACGCCAAGCCAAGAGCATGCAGATCACTGTCACGCTGCTGGACGACACACTCTACCAGTGTGAGCTGGATGTAAGAGCGCTTTGGCTTTTTATTCTTTTCGACACATTATGCACAAACTAAAGAAAAATTGAATACAGCTGGTTAAATGATTTTATTTTGATATAACAAAAGTATAAGGACATTTAAGTTTAAAAGCATTCACATGTCATGAATGTGGTCATATACGCATTATAAAGCACCTAGGGTCCTATTTAATGATCTAAGCGCATGGTGCAGGTCCATTTAGGTGTCCAAATCCACTTTTGCTAGTTCAACGGTAGAGTCCGTGCGACGGGCGGAGGGTTCAAAAGGTTTGTACTTAGTTTCTTCATTAACCCCCATCCACCCTAGTCGGAACCAAGGTGCTTCTGGTAAACCGTTCGCCCCCTCAGGAGGGGGGATCGGAGGCTGTAAACAAGGGTGGGGTGCTATTGACTTCAACCGAGGTGGTAATTAGGCGGTGGAAGGAGCACTTTGAAGAACTCCTGAATCCAACTAACACGCCCGCTATGGTTGAGCTGAGCCCGAGGATGATGTCGGATTGTCAGCAATTTTCCTGGTGGAAGTCACTGAGGTAGTCAAACAACTCAGAGATCCGTCCAGAAATGCTGAAAGCTCTGGGTGTGGAAGGGCTGTCTTGGATGACACGCCATTGCTTGGAAGTCTGGCACAGTGCCAAAGGAGTAGAAGACCAGGGTGGTGGTTCCCCTAATCAGAAAGGGGGACCAGAGAGTGTGCATCACACTTTTGAGCATCCCCTGGTGTTTAATGTGTCTTGTTCTCTGTATGTCAGAAACATGCCAAAGGCCAGGAGCTGTTCCTGAAGGTGTGTGACCACCTCAACCTGCTGGAGAAAGACTACTACGGCCTGATCGTCACGGAGACAACCACCATGAAGGTCAGCTGGATTAATAATGAGTCATTGGCTAGTATTACAACATCCCAACCTGAGCAATTGATTAAGACTCTTTCTACGTATTTTATGTCATCAGTGGTTAGATTAGATGAGATTAGATGGGATTAGATGAGATGAGATCAACCTGTGGTGTTGAAGGACTTGTTACACTGAACAGTGTTTGATGATATCAATCCCTCATATTCTCAATCAGACATGGATGGACCTAACCAAGGAAATCCGCCAGCAGGTACGAGGTGAGTGGAACTTTCTGTTCTCATTTTCATATGTCTTGTATATGTTAACATGTATTCATCACACCTTCCTTTTTTCCCTCAGGGGCCAACTATAATTTCACCTTCAATGTGAAATTCTACCCACCAGACCCAGCCCAGCTGTCTGAAGACATAACCAGGTACTACATGGTTCAGGTGCTACCCACAAACAGAGTTTTATTGTATCAGAAGCCCAATGTGGACAGGACGAGAGAGTAGGACAGGATAGAAAAACATGGCATTTTATTAAATTTATGTGATATTAAGAGTGTGTGTACTTTTTTGCAAGAGATTTGGTTGAAAACACAAATCAACAAAACCAGATCAACACAGAATCTAACAAATTAAATACAAAAGGCAAAGAAAAAAATGTAAAGCACACAACCCCACCACCATCTGGCCAAAATGAGGGACATCCGGCGGCAAAAGGCGTATAACCGAGTCCCCCGGGAGACACTGTGTGAGATGCTGCGGGTGTATTGGGTGAGGGGGTCCCTTCTCAGGGCCCTTTAATCTCTTTATGACCAAAGAGAGAGCTGTGTCCTGGTTCTCGGCAGTAAATCGGTCTTGTTCTAGGTAAGGGTTGTCCTCCGCCAGGGCCGCACTTTGGTATCAATCCTATTTGTAGTGTTTATGGACAGGATGTCGAGGCTTAGTCAGGGTGGCAAGGGGTGGCAGTTCGGTGGGCTGCTCCTTCACGTCAAAAGGAGACAGTTGAGTTTATTCAGGCATCTGGTAAGGATGCCTCCTGGGCACATACCTAGGGAGGTGTTCCAGGCACTAGGACGAGGCCTTTGGGAAGACCTAGGACTAGGTGGAGGGATTATATCTCTACCCTGGCCCGGGCCGCCTCGGGATCCCTCTGTCGGAGCTGGTTGTGGCTCGGGAAAAGGAAGTTTGGGGTCCCCTGCTGGAGCTGCTCCCTTATACCAGATAAGCGGATAAAGATGGATGGATGGCTAAAAAGAGCCACACTGTTCTGGCTCCAACACCTGACCTGGACAGTCTCGTTCAGGGGGATTAAATATAAGACCCCAGCCAACCCTGATGAATTAAACATTACAGAGTTATATGCTGCTGTGAGAGGAATTGAGCATGAAGGCTCATTTCTGACCTTTGGTTATTAGTTTGATAAACAGCTATCTGTTATGAATGCGTAATTCCATACAGATGTTTGTGGTCTGCAGGTACTACTTGTGTCTCCAGCTGCGGAAGGACATCCTGCAGGGCCGCCTGCCCTGCTCCTTTGTCACCCTGTCCCTGTTGGGCTCCTACGCCTTGCAGTCAGAGCTGGGCGAGTACGACCCTGAGGTGCACGGCACCAACTACGCTAAGGAGATGAAGATGGCCCAGGGTCAGACCAAGGAGCTGGAGGACAAAATGATGGAGCTGCATCGTACCTACAGGTCTCTCTCTTTACCCTGGATTCAAAATGTACACAAGGAAAAGTACATAAATAGTGACTGCAAAATGCAATTAGGTAGCTGAAGTAAAATTACAAGTATAGTTGATTATAGTTTCAGCAACATTTTAAAAACGTAATTTAATCTCTAGTACATCCAAATTTATAACTATATAAAAATAATTTGAATGTAACTAGTAAATATGGCAGTAAGATAAATGTAGTAAAAAGACATTTTTAAGGGGCTTGAATGGAATCACTAAGTGATTTTGAAAAATGACAGCGCTCACACAAATGCACTTATATTCACTGAAGTAACTAATCTAATGTGATTATTAACAATAGATGCTTAAATACAGATGAATTAGATGTTTCTGACAGTCTCAGTAACTCCAGCTTGTACGTGATTGGTGCTGTGCAGGTCCATGAGTCCGGCCCAGGCAGACCTGATGTTCCTGGAGAACGCCAAGAAACTGTCCATGTACGGAGTAGACCTGCACCAGGCCAAGGTGAGCTTTCAGCTGCTCTCAAAGGCTCGTTTTCAGTTAATTTAATGGTGTTATATCTTACGGTACAGGGTTTTTAATATTTACTTTAGTGTTGTTGTTTCAAGAGTCGGCAACCGGAAGCTAACAATCATGAATTAGCTGTACGCTACCGTCGACCATACTCGGACCCCCCAATCAACATAAAAACTCTTGGGCGCTTCAATTACTAAAACTTGGCAATAAATTGAGATTATATCAATAATGTGATATGAGACTGGGTATCCTCTTGGATTTTGGATATTGTAATATGGCATAAGTGTTGTGTTTTCCTGGTTATAAAAGCTGCATTACAGTAGAGTGATGTCATTTTCTGAACTAACCAGACTGTGGTAACTGTTTACCCACTTAGTCCTCATATCCACAATACTGATGATTATTCATCACAAATCACATTGTGCAAATATGTTTTGAAAGCACCAATAGTCAACACTAAAAAATTGTTGCTGTATCGATATTAAGGTATTTGGTCAAAAATATCATGATAATTGAATTTCTCCATATCCCCCAGCCCTAAATAACCCTTAATCTGAGTCAGGATTCAGTCTTCCAATGCTCCATGCAAACTAAGTGCATAGATGTCTGTTAGTACTTTAGCACTTATGCATCAGAGGAGCATACACACCTGGCCTGCAAAACAGGAAGACATGTGACTTATGAGCTTTTACAGTGGAAATCAGGTCAATGTGTTTACGTCAGCGAGGGATTTAAGTGCCTGTGGTGGAGGGCTGTACTGCCCCCCGGTGGAGGATGCTGACGCTGCTCTATAAAACAGCTGCGGAGCATGCAAACTAAGCAAAGTACAAATTCTCTTCTCCAATAGAGCTAACAATAGAAAACACTTTAAACACATGCTGTGTGCTGATCACCACTGCTATGTTAGGAATACTTTTACTGAGTCTGAGAATAAACTGTTCAAATGTTAAATGTATTTGTGTAAATAAAAATACACTCTATAACAACCTAAACTGGTAAATTGATAGTTATAAACCTTTGCTTAATGTTGTTGTTCTGTTAAACAATGAAATTATGGTTAATAAAGTTTACTAATTATTAGTAATGTTATAATTTATGTTATTTTAGTTTAGTGTAATATAAAATCAATGTAGATATGTAGTTATAAATCATTTGATAATGGTTAATAATTGTTTTGTAAAATCTATAAACATTATTTGGATGGCTTTTATAAAGTTGAACAGCAGCTTTTATGGACATAAAACATCCCCTAAATCACAATCATCAAACCCACCAGACTCCATGTACATAATCAGTTATTTTAGCATGGTAAAACACACTTCATTCAATCAAAAGCCGTCTTGGTTTGTCTTTCCACTGTTCCTGGGTCCTGCTGGACCTAGGCGAGAGATGTTTGGCGAGAGAGAATATTATAGTTCATAAAAATGCAGCGCAGTGACAATACAGACCTTACTTACACAAGACGTGTGTACCCACCATTGGACCCGTGCAGGACCCATTCATAATGAGGCAGCCGTCACTCTCTGAAAAGCATCCATCGCACTCCCTCTCTCTCGATGTACATAGGCTATCTAGTTATAAATAGCCTATGTACATTGTCGTGCAGCCCTACATGCTACTGCCTTTCACTTCGTTAAATCCCCAAATTAGTGCATCTAAAGTTAGGTCCCTCAACTCACAGAACATGTAAGACACAGAACAGACGAAACAATGACACAAAAGGGAAAAAATAGGTCTGTGATCAAGATTTGCCACAAAATAACAGCAGCCCATAGTTACTTGTTACCTTGATTCCACTAAATTGACTTTAAAATAAACACGTTTATTGTCTACAAAAATCAGGAAATAAAAAGAACAAAATGGAAAGCACATTGGAAAAGAAACTCTAACCTAGTAGTGTCCTAATTAACCTATTGAGTGTAGGCTATATTAAAGTACAGGACAGATATGTCATTCAAAAACACAGTTTCTGTAATCATATCAGATAACAAAGCAATAAAACTAGGACAAATCAAGAGATTAAGACAAACCAGAGTCCATGGTCATCAGGCTGTTGTATCAATCCTGATCTTCATCCACAACGCCTTTCGCAACAGATCCCGAGGCGCCGGCCGCCCCAAGAGGACGGGGTGCAGTCCGCCCCATGTAATCCTCAGCATCTTTAGCGCAGGTGACCGCTCTGTACTGGGAAACATCTTTGATCTTCAGTTTTGCCAAATAAAGCAGAAAGAAATCCAGACCCTTGACTCGTGCTGAATCATGAATTCAGCACGAGCCAAGCCTTCTATCAGACCATGAGTCTGATAGAAGGCTTGGCGCCGCTTGAATGTGAAGTTGCTATAGTCTGGGGAAAAGCAAATCTTTCTGCGCCCGACCATGGGTGGAGATTTCTGCGCAGCCTGTAGGATTGCCTGCCTGGTTGTGTAGCAGAGGACGTTAAAAATCAACGTGCGACTAGTAGTGGTGTTCGTCTTTGGGCCATCACTGTAGATTTGGTGGGCTCTCATAATCTCGATCTGAACATCTGCCAGTTTTGTGAGCCACTTAGACAGGGAAAGCGAGAGCGATTGACTAGCATTAGCACTTTCTAGCACCTCTTTCAGCCCAACAATGCGGATGTTGCATCTTCGGTTTCTGTTTTCTATATCTTCTAGCTTCACCTCTAGCTCTTGAAAAGCGTGGCCATGACTGTCAAGAGTACTTGAGTTTCTTTTCACGGTAGTTTTTAGATTGTCTACATCAGATCGCATAGAGCCGAGGCTTGCAGTCAGAGATGCCTGCTGGGCATGAATAGCAGTTAGCTTCTCACCGTTGTCGATCCCCACCTGTTGAATCTGAGTCGGAATCTGAGAAAAGCGTTGGTCGATGTAGCTTTTCTGTTTCTCCAGTAATGCATCTGCAGTGGCGTACGTATCGCCGCTTTGGGTTTTGTTTTTGTTTGCCATTCTACTTTAAATGACTCTATCGAGCACAAAGTGATAGCATATCAAAGTTGGAACATATACCGCGACTATTTGGCAGAATTGGGCCAGGAGCTATACGTTAAGCCCCGATCTCTGTCGAGCCAATCCCATGACTCATGCAAAACAGACAGAAAGGTTTATAAGGGACAGTAGCCAGGGTGAGTTGATCCAGGGAGGAACGTGATAAAACTGTTGCTTTCTGATGTCAACCTGCGATGCCATTTTTGTTCTTTAAACAGCGCTGTCCACTGCCAGGATCGAATCCTTCAACAGTCTAAAGCACGGATTAATTCATTTATCTTTGTTGTTCATTTCCTTAAAGGTTTTTAGCTTTGTGAAGTATGCCTGTCCTGTTGATTGTTAATGGACATTTTTCTGCCAGGATCTGGAAGGTGTTGACATCATGCTGGGGGTTTGCTCCAGTGGTCTGATGGTTTACAAAGACAAGTTGAGGATCAACCGTTTCCCCTGGCCCAAAGTCCTCAAGGTCTCATACAAACGCAGCAGCTTCTTCATCAAAATCCGACCGTCCGAGGTACAGCATGTTCTCATATTACCTGTAAAGTCTGTAGTCTCAACCTAACCATGAAGGGAACCATACAGCTTAGGTCTGTGTTTTTTGTTTCAACAGGTAGAACAATATGAGAGTGCCATTGGCTTCAAACTACCCAATTACAAGGCAGCCAAAAAGCTGTGGAAGGTGTGTGTGGAGCATCACACCTTCTTCAGGTAGGTTTTGTGTGTTCTTATGGCTGTGCAGTGTTTGAGTTAAAGGAACTGAATGTGCTCACTGTCTGATCCAGAGTCAGCTCAGAAGATGAGTCTCAGTGATCTGTGTCCGTAGGCTGACTTCCACTGAGATGGTCACCACTCCCCGGAAGTTCCTGGCGTTGGGCTCCAAGTTCCGCTACAGCGGCCGGACTCAGGCTCAGAGCAGACAGGCCAGCTCTCTGATCGACAGACCGGCTCCTCTGTTTCAGCGCTCGTCCAGCAAGAGGAACTCCCGCAGCCTGGATGGAGGTACACTGTTCCGCCTGCTTTTGGTGCAGGTGTAGTCCTATGACATCATGGCTACCCCCTGGATCTTGTGTTCTTCTAAGCCCAGTTCAGTCCTGGATTTAACAATTATAGATTCTTTTGGTAGGATTATACTCTTAAAAAGAATCACGTTTTTACGGTATCACAATTATTACACATTAATTCATTTCACTGCTAATTTATGAAATGATAACATGAACCCTCTAGATTTTAATGTGTTATTTATTGCAGTCTTTTGAAACAGAAATAACACGGTAGTTTTGAAAATTATATAATCAATCATTCATCTTTCTATTTAAATATATCTGAAAAGATTGGAGACCAGAGTCACACCACAAACAAAGGCCCAGTTGGCAACGATGCTGTCTTTTAGGCCCTCAAAAAGCTAGAAACAGCCCTGATAGCTGGTGTGTCTAAAAGTTGGAGGAGCTACTAGACAAGATCCACCTGTCACAGGGAGACAGAACATTTTAGTGGTTTTGGAACTGTTACTTTTTCAGACACTACAAAAAGCCACAAGGTGGAGCCTGTTGTCCTGGAAAAAGCAATTCATAGTTGCTTGACAATGGTTCTAATGAGTTCAATTTAATATAAAAAATCGGACATTAAACTAAAAATAGATTTGCAGGTCACAGCAGCACCCCCACCCTGTTCAGCAGCTCAAGCCACATGGCTAATTGCATAATCAGGTGGGGAAGCTTCTGTTAAGAAGTTATTTGGTTTGAGCCATATTTCCCATAAAGCAGTCATATACGGGCTATGTTGGAGAATAGCCTCCATATACCAATATATCGGCATTTCCCAAACCACCGGTATAGGCGTTTATAATGGTCGATTTAAAAAAAAACTAACAAAAAAACATTCTGCTTCATTGACAATTTTTCGGGTACCAATCGCAAACTGGCTTATCAACGTGGCGCGCTACTGGTGGGTTTAACACAATGACAAAAGAGAAGCGACCAAGCAGCTTTTTGTTTACATTCTACAAGGCACCCGTTGAAGCACAGCAAACCGTTGATGCCACTGACGTTGCTATGTTGCCGATCTTTGGTCTGATTGGTTGAAGGACTATCCAATTGCGTAGAGTCATTTGAATCATGCCTCTTGTGCAGTAGAAAATACAGATCAGACTCCCCAGACTAATGTTCAATCTTTAAAGATTGAGCTTGGTCTGGTGATAGCCAAACTACATGCATTATTATAATGTAAAACAAAGTAAAGGATGGTTTTAGTGAATAGGTCTCACTGGGCCACATGGCCAACAGCAATAAGAAGTGCAGATTAGTGTCTGAAAATAACTTTGTGGAAATGATTAGTTCTTAATGTTTGGAGGTGAATGAAACTTAATGACATCTTATCACAGCATCAGAGAGCATGCAGAAATCTGCAGGAAGTTCAGGGAGGGCATGCTGGGAAATGAGCCTAACACACTTATGGGTCAGAGTTAACATGTGTATTTTTCTCTGTCCACTCCAGCGATGGCATCCACTCCCGACAATAAATCAACTCGTCCGGTCAGCGCTCCTGTTATGTGTGCGGTGTCTCCGGGTGAGGGTAGTCCCTTGCCGCTGCAGCCCGCCCTGCCACGCTCTGACCACCATGACGGCTCCACAGCCAAAGGCCAGCGCTCTGCAGACAGGAAGGCCGCGGGGAAGGCAGAGGGTCAGCCACTAGAACACACCAAGAGCCACAGCCCCAGACCAGAGGCCACTCCAGACATCAAGGTAGGGGACACACGCCTGTACGCCAGCACATGGGCTTTAGGTGCCATCAAGTTTTAAGAGGGTATTAATAAATAAATAGAATCCAACTGGTAAAATTAGTCCATGCAAATATACAATTGTCCTATGGATGCTCACTGTATGGGTGCCATACGTTTACAGTAAAATGTAAGGAATGTGCCCGGCCCCATGGGAGTGACTGAATTTGACTTTGAAGGTGCAGCACGAAGGACAGCCATGTGGTTTTGCATGTGTGAAGTGAGGCTAGTGTTAACGCAAATGTAATTTGCCTACAAAACGACTTCTTCCTGACCACCAGAGGCAGTGTGTAACACAATAGTTATCACCCATCCTGCATAGGTCAAGTATTTAATATCAACAGCGTCACATGTGATTTGGGATGATGTTAGGCAGCCCATGCCCTCATCAAGATTTCCCTTGTATCTTCTTGCAATAATCCAGGACTGCAGGATGAAACAAAATATTTGGAAAGACTCTTGGCTAACATCCCTGTAACGTCGCGGTTGGAGCTATTGTTTCATGCTCTGAAGGCTGCGATTAGACCATCAAGACTACACTGACTCAACTGTTACATTATAGCATGTTTAACAGTAACCGCAGCTATTGTGACGTCAAAATGACGTAGACGTAAAATGACGTACTTATAGCGTGCAATGAAATTTGATTTAGTGTCAGTGTAGCCGGGGTGAACCAAAAGGACAGCTTTTAGCCCTGGCTGTGTTAAGAATGGATCCTGATTTGTGAGCTTTGTCTGTGCTAGCAGACAGTGTCCCGAAGAGAGCGCAGACACTCGCCCTCTGTCACCACCGCCAACGGGAAGAGAGAGAAAAAGAGCCAGGTTTGTTTGCTTGATGCATGATCAGCCTGAAAACATGTTGGAACCGCTTGGAACTAGAAAAAACTAAAGCTACTTTATAGTGAGCCAGAACATTTGGCAAAACAGCATGCACTGTGTCTTTGGGGGTAACAAAGGAGAAAAGAGTTTAACTCAGTAAGGTAAATGCATCAAAGAAAGCAAAATCTATGTATGATGCGTACTGTAAATGATCATACACTGGCCTTTATTTAAGAAATGCAGAGAGAAGCAGGACCCTATCTCCCTGTTTTCTCCCCCCTCCACCCCATGTTTCCCCATGTACACTGCTGCAGTCAGCATAATGTTCATATCCATAGCCGAGCCCTGTCACACTCACTACGCTGCTCATTATTTGATCGCTTTAAATACCTTGTGCACAGGTTTTTCACACTAAAAGCCTTCCGGTGGCTCAAATGATCTGTCCCGGCTCTGTAGGAGTCGGCAATACTATGGATAACATTAATGTGATTGTATATCTTGACATCAAGTATATTGTGATATAATACATCTTACTGGAGCAGTCAGTGCTGTTATTGTAGGCCAGACAAACGTCTGTTTTTATCAAATCCAGCAAATGTAATGTGAGAAGATTCAAAGTGCACGATCTTATTCATGTAAAATAATGTAAACATCTTATATTGTCATAAATCTTTTCTGATCAGTATTAGTATGAGATAGGCAGCAAAGAAACACAGGAAGAAGTTCAGGGATATAGAGACGTCAAAATAAAATGAAATAAGAACAAATAACATACTTTAGAGAGTATAACATATGAACATAGTGCAGAATGAGAAGTATTACAATTAGTATTACAGTACACCTTACACTTGATGTCCTAAATCATACCATACTGAGCTATGTTAATACTCTGTTACCACGTCAAACACTTGTTATATTTCCTTTTTGTTAGAATTAACACTAGTATAACTTAATGAGAGTGTCATGGCAGAACCACAACTTAGCCCTGTCCCGCCCGTCATGTGCTCAGCCCCGCTCCGAGCACCTGGCCCACAGCTGGCAGGAGACCAACGCCTCCCTTGGAGTTGTTGTGCTGTCCTGTAAGCGGGGAGGTTTGGGCCCTGGTAAGATGGATGAAAGCTAACCATTGTCCATTTACACATACTACTAACATTATGATACAGAACTGGTGGAATACAAGTATCTATTTAACACCAGTCAAAAGAAGGGACTGAAATTCATTGTTGAATTCACACTGTGGTTTATCTAAAAAGACAAATGCTAAAATTATATGGAAATGTCCATTATGCTGACTTTATCATTAGCAGTCTTAGTACATATAATAGCTAATTTTTTCTGACGAACCCGCCTTCATTTGTTCACGTTCACTTATCCGTCCATCATTTTTAATGTATGCTTTACAACTGGAAATGTTTTTCCATGAACATCTGTTTTTGACTAAAACTGAACTATTTTTTTCCTTCAGTATAGTTGAGATGATGAAGTCCTATGTTCCATCAGTTGTCCATAGTGTCAAGTGAAGTCTATGACGTGCTTTTTTTTACTGTTTAACCCTTGTGTTGTCTTCCCGTCAAAATTGAAAATCAACTCTTTTATTGACATATCGATGTTTTTAACTTTTTTCTTACGTTTTTGTTCCTTTTTTCCTAGGTTGTCACTTTTTGCATTATTATTTTTAACTTATTAACCTTAGCATTACAGATAATTTGGAATTTAACGTCAATAAACCAAATTTTTAGGAAATTATACCTAATGTTTGAGTTAGATAAAACCGAAATTAGGAATTATTTAGACTGAAATTAAAGTATGTTGATGGATAATCACAGACTGGAATATTTCAACTATAACTCAAAGTTTTTCAAAACCCCTTCAATTTCGTTTAAATGATATAAAATTAAATAAGACACCCCAAAATTAATGAAAGTAGAGGGTTGGTACTTCCCAAAGAGCGTTGTGTGGAATCAATCAAGTTATTTTGGGTAGTTAAAAAGAACACTGATGTAGGAAAATGGTTCAATTTGACCCGAGGACAACATGAGGGTTAACAAATGCTTTGTTGCTGAGTGGACTGGGTGGAAACCTAACAAACAGTAACTGTCTCTCCTGTGATGGTGGAGCAGCACTCTCCTCAGGACAGAACAAAGGCGGAGATGGTGCGGGTGAGGAAGGTTAGCATCATCCTCATCTCTTCATCACTTCCACATGAAGAGACTCTTAACTTGCTCTTTCATTGCACAATCACCCGGTGCTTTAGTCCCCTGATTGCTTTCTGGCTGTGTGTCTTTCTGTGAAGGCTTGTACGTGTGACCATCAGCTGTACAAGAGCCTGGCCAAAGCAAAGACAAATGAATCCATTGTGCAAGTTATTATTGTGTCACTGCCATTCCCTGCAGCTGTTTTCTTGTTGAAAACATGGTTTCTCCTTCTCCTGAAGCAAACATGCAGCTATATTGTTCACAACATGGTGTTGGTAGGATACATTTGGTAGGGCCACATTCTCATGTGTTGGATCTCTGTTCAAAGAAAAGAGCAATTTCTTTTCTCCTTGAATCGGTGTGTCCAGGTATCTGCAGATGTTTCTGGTTATTGTGACCAAAATGATTTTCTTGTGGCTTTGTGTCTGTGAGGCAGGTTGTAGCTTTGTACTGCAGGAATCTAATCCGAATTGGAAAATGATTACACTAAAGCCAACACTTCATGTTTTCATGGTGCGTTATAGTTACGAGCTGGCAGTATATTCCACATAGAACTCCCAGAGTTAATAAATATGTCTTTGCTGTGATCAACATCATAATGATAAGAGAAGTAAGCCGTGACAGTACAAGAAAATCGCAATATTTCCAGTCAAAAGTCCTAATTTTATGCTAAACTTAGTCAGAGTAAGAGGTTTATTTGAGTTCCATGTAAGCGTATGTGGCCCATGGTGGTGTAAATACCTGAAGTTAGAGATTTCACAAAAGGTATTTTGTTGCCATAGATTAGGGTTATGGAATGAAGTCAAATGTTGGCGTCATGTTTTAGTTCCAGCAGTGCTCTGGTGCATCATGGGAGATAAGCTTCACAGATGCAATGAAAGCCATGTCTATGGCATCAGAAAATGAGACACTGAGACACTGACACTGTTTCAGCCTGGAGACACTGAACAGACATTACACACTGTCCCAGCCTGGAGACACTGAGAAGACATTAGACACTGGCTCAGCCTGGAGACACTGAACAGACATTACACACTGTCCCAGCCTGGAGACACTGAACAAACAGACACTGGCGCAGCCTGGAGACACTGAGCAGACATTACACACTATCCCAGATTGGAGACACTGTTTCTACCTTGAGACACTGAGAAGACAATAGACTGTCACAGCCTGGAGAAGCTGTCCCAGCCTGGAGACCCTGAGTAGACATTGGACACTGTCCCAGCCTGGAGACCCTCAGGAGACATTAGACAGTGTTTCAGCCTGGATACACTGTCCCAGCCTGGAGACCCAGAGCAGACATTAGGCACTGTCCCAGCCTGGAAACACTGTTTTAGCCTGGAGACACTGAGGAGACATTAGGCTGTACCAGTTTGGAGACATTGAACAGACATAAGACACTGTCTCAGCCTTAAGACACTGAGCAGAGATTAGACACTGTCTAACGTCCCTGTCAGACACTGTGATCTATTGTTCCTCAGATATCTAAAAAAGGACAGTAGATGGACAGAAGATGTGGACAGTCAGAAAATGCACATGTAGCCTAAAGACGTCCCCCTAAACTGACACAGATTAGACCAGGACATACCATCACAAGGTCCAACGTCTGAGAGGAGTTTTACTTTAGATGTTTTTATTACAGAAGGTGATGAAACCCATGATATATAGACAATATAGTCAAATATATAATTTAAAAAAAAGATTTTCCTTTTAGCTGAATGGAATTTGAACACTTTGTCGTACTAAATGTTATCTTTGATTTCTTCCAGTAACTGTAATATTGCATGGCTGCTTAATCTGTAACGCTTAAGGATTGAACTGAAAAATATGATCCTTGTGGCAAAAATCCTTTCAGCTTGTCTCCTCGGCCTGTCTTCGCCTTGCTCGGATTACTGCTGCCATTTCACATATTCAAGGAAACCCGCTTGCGGCTGGTTTACACTGGCTTTTAAGAGGCAGAGAATTTTCTCCGCAGAATAGAGACGCGCTGTCACAAGCGGTTTTTATACATACCGCTGAATACATAATTAGGTGCACTTTATGCTTCCCCTCCCATCGCTTTATGTGAAACTCCAACTATCCCCTTCACCCATCCGTGAATGCATATGCATGACACAGAAAAGTGCAATTTGCCATTTTAAGCTCCCTTGACAGGCAGTCTGCGCTTTTACCCCGGTGCGCCCTGTTTGTACATACCTCGCCATGCTTTTTACGCACATGTTGCAAAACAAATACGCCTGAAGTGGACGCAAAAGCATTAGTACATCTGGCCCTCTGTGTGAATAAGAGACCAAAGCTGAGCATTTGCAGGTTGAATTTGGATGATAATATTAATTGTCCCATCATTTTAAAATTAAGGGTGTCACAGTTTTTTTATATATATATATATCTATATCTCTATATATCAAGGTCTATTTTTTAAAAGATTTTCAGAGTGTAAGATCTAAATAAAATACAAATTATCAAGACTAACGTCATCAGCGCAAACTTTTCACATTTCTTGCAGAAAATCCTCTTCCCTTTCCTGTGATACGCACATGCTCTCTGCTGATCCTCCTGCTCTGAAGTCATGTGACTTTTGTTAAACTAATGGTGCATTCATGTGCGCCTCTAAATAAAACTCTGAGAAACTCAAACGTTGTATAAACCACTCTGGCATTTAATGGCTCTTAACTCTCATCTCAAAAATGAAAAGTGAAAGTCGAATTGAATCATGGATTTGGAGAACCTCGACTCATCTAACTGAAATAAAGAAAGAAGATATTATAAGAAAATAAAGAAGGGAAAAGGGAATGTGACAATTCCTGAAGTGATAAAAGACACACACTGCAGCAGCCTGTGCATGCACAGCATGTGACTCCACTCCATCAACGAGTGTGTGTGTGTGTGTGTGTGTGTGTGTGTGTGTGTGTGTGCGTGTGTGTGTGTGTTCCTCACCTTCCTTCGCTGAGCTGGCCACACTGGGAACTGAAGCCCTCTTTCTATTATTTTGTGCTTCATGCCATGGCCGGTGCTGCTTATTGGAGTCCATTGCAAATCAATTATTCAAATGTTTGAATGAATTCTGCAATATTTCCAACCCGCTCTTCCTTTTTCCTGATTTTCCACAGAAAAGAGCTAAGAAACTTGAGGGTGAAACTATTTATATCAGACATAGCAATTTAATGTTGGAGGTTGGTATCTTCACTCTTCACATCGCTGTTCTGGCTGTTTGCTGCATGCCGCTGTTGGGTTCCATTTTGCTTTGACACATGTCTGTTTCTTTTAATTTCTTGCATGTTTCTAGCTTAACCCGAAAGGCTTGGCATGCACTATTTTCCTCTCTGATTCGCATGCAAGTAGCTTTACTTCACATTGACGTTGTTTTTGTCATTTCATGTTTTCATTTCAAGAAACATGATTGGAAAAGGTCTTTTTTTTAAGTTTAAACTGGCACTGTAGCTTGGCCACTGGTGCTGAAACAAACAACACAGCTGCTCTCAATCCTTCCCTCTTAGCTCGCAGTCTTTGTCACTAGGTAAGCCCTGCCTACCCCACCTGACAGCCAAGTAGAACATCCAATAGGAAGATAGATGCTTTGACATACTAATAGACTTTCTATGATTGTACTCGGTCCCCAGTGGACTTGAGATTTGTCCTTAACCTTTTTGCGTGTTTATTTGTATTATCAGCTTTTCCAACACAGACATGGTAAAAATAATTGTCAAAAATTATGTGCAAACATTTTTTTAATTGAAAAACATAAAATTTTCGTGAAGGATGATCCTTAAACTCCCCGCCGAACACGTGCACCTAGTCTTCCACAAACCCAGGGGAAACACCGAAGGTCCTCTATCTGTCTTTATGACATGTACAAAAAGATACTTCATTAAAAGATGTATGTAGATGTTCCAAATGTATGTCAGCCATAAGAAAATACAGGTTTACATCAGTCAGGGGCAATGATTTTAGAACTCGAAACAAATGTTTAATTTCAACACCATCAATTTGAAGTCTCGAACCCCAAACCCTGATGACGTCATTAGGGTTATTTTCTCAGATTTGATCAAGCTCCTCCAGAACCACAGACAGCATCACACAGCGTTTTTTCTAGGCGTAGGAGTTTAAAAAGTGGTGCTTTGTTGGATATGCACAATAGTTAATGACTGAGAATGTCCTGTGTCCCAGCCACAGAGGACTTTGACATTCACTACATGCTCTGCTGTTCAACCAGGATGCAGCATTTTGATTCGTCAAAGCAGGAAAAGCACAGGTGTAAACAACATAAACACTGTGGCTCAGTACCAGATCCATGGAACCAGCTGCTCATTATGTCTGCCGTGACAAGAGTCTGCTGACAGAGGGGATTTACGAAGACAATATTTGTTCCTTTCCAGTCATGTATGTCTGTGATGTCACCAACAGTCTTTCTCATTGGTCCTCATGGTTATAGTTTAGTGTCATTTGATTAATGTGCTACATGAACCTAACTCCCCCACAATGTTTTTACTGTATTCATTGTGAGTGTGTGTGTGTGTGTATGCAAGTCTTTGCTCTCTGTGTGTGTGTGCGAGAGAGTCTGTGCTGTGTGTGTGTGTGTGTGTGTGTGTGTGTGACATCCTGTGCTGGTTTAAATCATTTTAGAGAGAGGGATGACATGTAGTTCTTTCAGCTTGGAAACCTGTTGGTGAATTACACCTTTTGAAGCAGCATAAGTTGTTATATGTCATGTTGTCAGTGAATCAAAGGGCTACATGACATGTAAAAGGGGTTATGCAATGTGATCATTAGTATTATTATTAGCAATCTGTACAGTGCTGCAGAGTTTTATATTAAACTGTACTGGTTCATGTCAGCCCTCTCTTAATGTGTCTGTACTGTTTGCATCTCCAGTTCAGTCTGCCACACATTCTGTTGTGTCTAAAGCACATATAAAAAAAGTCATTGATATGTGCAGATGTTTTCCCACTATCACACTGCTGTTTCAGACTAAAACAACAGTCCATCAAACCCCAAAGACCAGATGACTTTCCTCTCTGTGTACAGAGATGTTGCTGTATCTTTCTCGGAAGCTCCACAACGGGTTTAGCTTAGCTCAGCTTCCAGCAAGATTGCATCAGAGCATTCAGTCGTAGTCAGCTGTTCAATCATTAAGGAGAACATAAGAATATAGCTATAATTCAATGAGGAAGAAGAGGAAGTCTGCACATTGAATAAAGCAAAACTTCACCAGGTCAACATCCATGTTAATACATAACATAGACAATGTGGTAGCTCGGCCTGTTGTTGTAAGGAGATCTCATGTGGCTAAATAACAGTACAAGTAAACACTGGAGCCTAAACACCATATATGTAACCATCAAAACAGCAGGACATACATTTGTGTTATGTTGGATTATATTTTAAAAGCATTTTCAGTTCTAGCACTTTCTTTCTTAATTTTCAGAAATCCTTGTGCGCTTGCAGTATTCAGTGTGCGGACTACCTGTCCTTTCCATGGCATGCTGCCTTTGTCCGGCTGTGCATACCATTCACCTTCCCTGCTTTGGTTACGACACACTTGCGCTTGCGAGAAACACGACATGGCATCAGTCATTAAATATTTAATATATATATTTAAATTGACCATTATATATGCCGACACCTATAGATCGGGAAATGCCTAATATCTGCCTGCGGATATATCGGCCCGCTGATGTATCGGCCCGCTGGTATATCGGTGGTCAGGCTCTATCAGGACACATCCTCTGCCCCTCTGCTGCTTCCATTCTGACATCATGACCCAGACGAGGGAGATTTAGAAACTCCAAAGTCTGGTTTGTCTGAAAAATGTCTTTTTCCACAACTTCAGCATGTCATAATCACACATAATCATCTATCATTAAATTGAAAGAGTGGCAGATTGTCCTGGCTTCTTCTTCCAATCTTTGTCCCCTTTCTTTACCCATATACTGTATATGTTTGCTTTCTATATGGTCCTATGTTATTTTCCTTCTTAATTTCTTTCACATCTGATTTAATAATCATTGTTGTCATTGTTTCCACTTCCTCTTCTGACTGTTGCATTCTGGTTGAAGGACCTGGATAAGACCCAGACCGAGATCATGCGTCACCACACTAGCGTCAGTGAGCTGAAGAGGAGTTTCATGGAGTCGGTTCCGGAGCCTCGGCCCAGTGAGTGGGACAAGCGTCTGTCCACCAACTCGCCTTTCCGCACAGTGAGCATCAACGGGCAGCTACAGCCAGCGGTGAGTCCAAGGAACACACGCAGGATCACATAGAGTCTAAACTGAAAATCACTGTGTCTGCTGGTGTGATATGCTAAGCTAGCAGCTTCCCCTGCTTCCACAGCCCTGTCCTGTCTCTGTGCTGGACACATTCTTCTCATCTGACTCATGCTAACATGCTTAAATGTCAGACTGATCCTCTTGGTTTAAACGTAGTATGCTAGCCAACTAACTAGCAGCTAATTCCTCACTAATGATAGCTTTAGCTTGAGTTCCAGGAAGTAAACCCACTTGGACTGAGACAGTGATTGAGTAGACATCAGGCTTGCAGTAGGTAGCTAGTAGCTAGTTAGTGGCTCATGCATCTTATCACACCTGGACAGATCTCTCTTAGGGTCAAATAGTAGGGGAACATAATAACAAAAATAAAAGCAAACAAATGTAATAGTTTATTGTATTATTTAAAAAGGTAATACAAAAAAAAAAAAAAAATATATATATATATATATATATATATATATATATATATATATATATATATATATATATATATATATATATATATATATATATATATATATATATATATATATATAATTTCCCATTTTTATTGCGAATTCCCTGGTAAAGATGTTCCGGGATTTAACCCAAACTCGGAGCTCAGTTTGCGGTCTGTCCGCACGGTTTAATTCTTGCACACTGATTCCTAAATGGAGTCAATCTGTACACTCACTTTATTAATTTGTATATTCATTGGATTTAATAGTCTGTGCTCACAGATGTTCTCCCCTTTTTCCTTTTACAAAATAAGCCAGGGGGGCCGTAGCATCTGTTTGATTTTTTTTTAAACATAAATGCCTGATTATTTATCCCTGACTTGGTCAATTTGTATAATGTTAATTATAATTTAAAAAGTGAATCAGTCTAGGACTTACAAATAGAGTGCCTTCTGAGCAGTGTAGTTAAATGATTTTTGGGGGTTTTCATCCAGCCGTGTATGTTTAAGAAAGAATGCTTGCTGATCTCCGGGACTCCTGACATTACCATCATTCCACAGGGGCTTTTGCCCAAAGCCACTTACAATAGCTGCTGTTACATGGACAATATTCCTTCAGCCCCATTTAAATCCAGATTCCAACTGAACTCTTAACTGAAAGTGTTTCAAGTTTTAATAAAGTGACCAATAAGTGTTTACACGCCCTGAATTATTTCATAACAGTTGAACTTTTTTGAAATTGGTTCCACTGGCTGTACATCTAACCCGTTGTTTTTGAAGATTGTTGAACTCCAAATTGTTCTCCAACAACAGCCATGAACCACTTTAGTTTTGCTCCCACCATGTTTTTGTCTCTCCTGAAGCAACATCACTAATGTTCCACCCACATGGAGCAAACACTAAATTAGGCGTTTATATGGTTAATAGGTGTCAATATTTTAATAATGAACGTATATCAAAGGTTTAGAGGCACCCCTCTAAACCTTTCCAATCAGGCCAGTCTCTTCCCATTCAGCTTGTTACATGAGGCATTTTGATTGGGATTGGGCTATTATTGGTTATTAGTGGAATATTAGGGTCCATGTAAACACAGATTATGAGTGCATTTAAACTCAGGAATCAGGAACAAGAGTTATCACCAAATATTCCACCAACCCATTTTGCCCAGAGCGAAGGAACCGAGCAGTGTTTCAGGGTCTGAGTTATGCATGCTGATCACTGTCACACAGTCATGGCTTACTGGGACACTTGAATAGAACAGAGCCAGCGGTAATTTTATTAGGAACACCCGGGCTTTTCCTGCCAGGACAAGTCAAAATGTCTGCTAGGGCTGAACCATTAATGGAATTCAAATTGATATTGCAATGTAATAGAACACATTGTTTAAATCTTCAAAAACATATTTGAATGCTACAAAATGTAACCCAGCAAGAGTAGGAAACTTGAGGCCATGTGGACTTTAAGGCCGAGACAAAATAAACCGATAATTGGCCATCAGACAATCTGGTGAGGTCAGGGACTCGAGTCTGTTTGTTGTGTTTCATGCCATTGTCCTTCGAAGGGGCCGTCATCCTTCATTTTGTCCAACCTGAAATGCTCAGAAATGCTTTCAATACTCAAATGACCCATGTAATTGGTGGAGTGCAAACACGGAAACAAGGAGCGGGATGAGTGTGACCGGAGTCTCTCAAAATCAGACGAAAATCTTTTAAATTTACCTTTGTCGATCTGAAATGAAGACAGATTCAGCAACTGCACGGCCTATTTCTCGCTTAAAATGTTTTCAGAAGCACTATCAATATATAAAAATATGAGATTGTATTCTGAAAAAGCCGCCATGACACTGGCTTTGAATTTTCTGAAGAAACCAGAGCCACGTGACGCGTTCGTCCAATCCGCTGCTGGTTTTCATTTTTGGGTGACAATGCAGATTAGCGCCGCCTGCTGTCATGGAGACGTAATACGTCTCGTCGATTTGGTGTGTACCGAGGAACTCTGGGAGACGGATCAGTCCAACTGATTTTCTGCCGAGGTTCAGCCGTCTGGTTGGTGTGTCAGGGGCTTTAGATGTCCTGCGTCGCCCTATGCTGCACGTGACATATGCCACTGAGAGCAGAGAGAGACAGTGGATCAGAGCAGACAGCTGTTCAAGTGTTAAGCTGTTCAGGTGTTAAGCTGCTGATCTGTTCAGGTGTTAAGCTATTTAGCTGTTCAGATGCTCAGCTGTTCAAGTGTTAAGCTGCTCAACTGTTCAGGTGTTTAGGTGTTCAGGTCTTAGATGCGTAGATTTCAGTCTTTGTGAACAAAGAGCAGGAGAGTTGCCGTGTCCTGGTTCCCAGCTGCTGGCTGAAGTGAACGTCCCGACCTCGGTCTGGCAGCAGTAACAGCCAGGCTTTGAGTTAGTGAGATCTGTCACAATACTGTAACTGAGAGGAGATCAGGGAGATACATATGTATTTCTCATTAACAACAACAATAATAATAATAAGAGAGATAAGGAAGAAGATAAAGGAACATAAGGAATTTATAAACATAATCATATACTAAATCTTAATTGGAATATTGGTCTAAAAAGTCACAAATAGATAATTTGCCATATTGTTCAGCCCTAACGTCTGCTCAGCAGAGAAAAAGCTTTTGTGTACACAATGCTCCAAACAGCCGGGGTGTGTGTGTGTGTTTACGCAGGGCCATTAAACTTACATTTGTTTAAGAACAGATACTATGTATTAATAATATAAAATTAATTATTTAAGGTATTCAAATTCAGTTTGAACTCAATGCCCCTTCTTTAAATAGTACTTAAATAAAAGATTTAAATATGAGGGTCTCTCAGTTGTTGTTTTTTTTGTATGATTTATGTATGGGATTTTGAACATAACAGATACATAGTACACCTCATCTATAGAATGAAACTAAGACAGAGAGTCAATCTGTGACACAAGGTAATAACAAGTATATGATTTACACCCAGTTCCCACCCCCCACCTTCCCCCACAAAGAGACATCATTGAGGTTAAATGAAATAGGGTAAAATGGGTCATGATACAGGTAAGCAGGGCAGTGGTAGTCTGATATAGGCTGTATACGCCTTTACATTTATACACTAACACACAGAACATGAATGTTAACATGCTCACAAAGACAAAGACATTTTTAAAAACAACAACAAGCATCTACAAAAAACGAAAACAAACAAAACAGCTACTGTGCTACATGCTACTGCTTATGGGGGGGGGATAAGTAGTTGCCTAGACACCAGGGTCAATGTCTAAATGGAGAGACCTAACATGATCTAAGAAGGGTTGCTGAATTCGATGGAATTTCCATTCTGAGAAGCAAAGAGAATACTTAATTTTCTCTAATCTTATAAAGTGAAGCACATCATTTATCCTTTGAGAGCAGGAGGGGGGGGGGCAGGGGCTTTTCCACCGCAAGAGAATGGGGGGCCTCTCAGTTTTTATTGAGTTTTAGAAGTGCACATTACCAAACTAATTAAATTATCAAATTACCACCCAGTTATCACCACAAAGACAACTTTCTGGGCCCTTGAAGATCTGGGGCCCCTAATTGTCGGGGGCCCCTGAAAGTCTGCGGCCCTGAAGGTCTCGGGCCCAGAAGGTCTGGGGCCCCTGAAGGTATGGGGCCCCTGAAAGTCCGGGGGCCCTGAAGGTCTTGGGCCCAGGGGCAGTTGCTTACTTTGTATGGTTCAGGTCTTATCAGGAGTCACACTGTACATTGCCAGTATTGTAATTGTTAATATGTTGCATGGAAGAATAATATAGGCAAGACACACATATGCGTAGTAAAGGACATAAATATGTTGTTGTCCATGAGGAATATGGCAGATGTCCACAATGCACTTTATCATCTAGAAGTGTCCACTGAGTGGTGCTGTTGGCTGTCTCCATATCATTCCACCACTGTAGCATGACTGGAAGGGCAGTCTCACACCTTTTCACACAATCTTTCTAGATGTGCTGATTTGGAGATGGTGTGTGTGTGTGTGTGTGTGTGTGTGTGTGTGTGTGTGTGCTCGCGCAGGGGAGGATGTCCTCAGTACCTGCATACAGAGTGGTTGGGGGCATGTCTGAGGTAAAGCTACTGGAGTCTGGCTGCAGTCAATGGACACTGTCCTGCGTTTCTTAATGAGCTTTATAAAGAATGGCACCCTGAGACTATGGCCATGACCTTCTGTTAACAGGCAGCTCTCTAATATCACCAGATTGTGCTTGGCTGCAACTTAAAGGGTTCAGTATGCTTCAAACCAACTGCGTATAAAGTGTCGTCGGAACAATAGTGTTTATATTTGTTTGTTCTGAACAACAACACTTTGACATTCCACGGTGTAAAGCTCGTGTACATGATGTTCATGTCAATGGGGACAAGGACGCACACTCTGGGACAGTCTGGCTTTAATATGCTCGGCTGTTCATATGAAGGTGACTGAAATAGTTGTGAAAAAAATTAAATAAATAGGTTGTGAGAAATGTAAATCCCACATACTCAGTTACTTACACACACCTGTCCAATTACTTTGTGAAGTGATGATTGTTGGTTTTGGAAAACTTAAAAAAAATTGGAAGACATTGGTAAGTGGCCGTGGTGAACAATCTGACAGCCACTTTGTTTGAAGCATACTGGCGCCTTTGTGCTGGATCTGCCTTCGCTCTCTGAATGGCTGCTGCGAGCTTCGTCATCCTGCTTCATCTGCTGGGATAATCTTAAAAATGTATTTGCATGTCTATTGTGCCTGAGATTATTAGTGAAAGACTGAAGAGCAAAAGAACACAAGAAAACAAGCTAAAGACCAATGATTAGTAGCACTGACCACCCGCCCCTCCTCCCCTCATCTGTCCCACTCTCCAACCCTCCCTGGATGTCTTTATGTGTTCTTCTGTGTCTCTGTCTTGTTTCTCTGCCACCTTTGTACTCATCTTCTTTCCTTTCCCCATTAAAGTCTGGGCCTGTTTCCCCAGTCAAATCCCCACCGACTCCCTCCTCTTCCCCACATCCTCCTCCACCCTTCCCTGTGCGTTCAGACAATGACCCTGACGGTCAGAGAGGATCTCAGTCCTCTGACCTGCAAGTATTTCCGTCCGGCTCTCAGCTCTCCTCCACCCACAACTTGGAGACAGAGTTTCAATCCCAGACATTAGGTCCTGCACAATAATCAGATATTCCCTTTGAAAACTCAAGAATCCAGCCATAACAGCACTTTTTGCTGAAAGCCTAAGGCACAATTTTAGTAATTTCATATTCATAGGAATTATGATGACATACGCGATAAGATGGAAAAATAGAAATAGTCTCCATTGCATCACCACCTGTTCCCAGATTCTCCCCGAGCTTTTCTTAGATTAGATTAGACTCTTACCTTGTGTGCAAGACTACATCCTCATCAGCAACACTGTGTCCAGTGCAGAATCAGCTTAAAAAGACTCCCTGCCATCTAAGATGCTAAGATAATTCACACATTATAAAGCAGATGAAATATTGGTTTTCTTGTGGTGCTTCTTTCTTCCTTTTGGCATTAAGAAGACTTTATGGTGCCAACATGGAATGCACTAGCTAGCATTTTCGCTGCCAGAGAATGCCTTTCCTATTTTCCAGCATGGAGCAGATTTTCTGTGAAAAGTTATTGGACACCGTCCCTGCCTGTCGTCATCCTTTTACAAACGACAGAATCCTGTTTTCCTTAAAGGTGTAAAGTCCCAGACAAAAAGTCAGTTTATAATACACGTAGAAGTCACAGAAATCAAGAAGCAACATTGTTCTGTTATTGCCTAGTAGAGCTACATCGTCCTAATATTATAGAACAAAAAATAGTTGCAAAAAATGTATTTTCAGTTTCTTTTCTTTGACACAAAGCAGAACTTGCATAAGAAACACAGAGATTACATCTTTGCTTTATTTGACATAATTTATATTATTTTATTAGAGAATGCAAATGAACCGACATTTAGCAATGCCATCTAGGTAAGAGCCCGACAGATCCACTTTAAATACTGATGTAGTAGGGGTCCGTGGTATAGTCCGTAGTAGTATAGTCCGTGGTCCTGCCCAGTGTCATGTCATAGTTATGACTATGTCATGTCAGTCTTTCTGACCCTTTGCACAACCCATCAAGTACACTGAAGTGTTACCCAGTTGCTTAACTACAATTGGACAATCGTTCTTTAGGGGAGGTGTTTAGCAAATGGTCTCTAATATATCCAAAAAACTAGGTGCCCCATGGAATATAAAGTGTTTTACACCTGTAGCCTCTGTAGCTCTGTTGTCAGTATATATAAGTAATTATCCTATCTGCTACTCAACAGAGTTCATATATATAAACCAGCTCTAACTCAGACCTGGCCACCTAACTGGCGAGTACAGAAACAGAAGAACTTCTGTGGCAGGATTATTTCTCAAGGCAGCAGTTTTTGCACAATGTTGTAATGTGCGATGTGTTGCGTTGTAGCTCAGAAGAACAATGAAGAAGATATAACATCACGCTGGCAGGAAGGTTTGCTCAGAAAAACTGCTAGACTTTTACTTTCAGTCTTCAAAAAAACATGTAACAAAGAAATGTAGAGAGGGAACACTTCTTTACACTGCTTAAACTGTGCCGGTGCTGCCCTTCAAACAAAACAGTCCCATAAACTGTCACACACTCCACTCACACAAACAGGATTAGAGCCCGCCTCTCCAGTTCAAACTAGCCAATCAGTTCAATACTCAGGTCATTAATCAGGTGGTGTACATCATTCACTAATTGACATTGATCAAAACAAATCAACTCTTTGTCTTTTTGAATTGATGTTGGAAATAAAGAAAGGAGAGGGATAAGAAAAGCCCACAGCTTCTCTTATTTAGGACAAATCAATCAATCCTTTTGCCGTAGTAGAAATGTAACTGTGAAAAGAAAAGAAAGTTTAGCAGTCAACTGTGACACTACATAGAAGTAAGAATCAGCTGTTTTTAGTTTGATATGGGTACAAGCCACCAAGCAACCTAACCTTGTCATAATTAGGGTTTGGCATCGAGAACCAAATCCTACTTGGAACCCTTTCAAACCTTTTCAAAACTTTTCCAGTAGAATTGTTTCTTTTTTGGAATCTTGGAATCGTTTAGAGGATTTTGGTTTTAAAACCGATCATCACTTCCCAGTTTAATCTAGGCCCGTTTGGGTTTTCGAAGCAGCCAGGCGCTTGTTGTGTTGCAGCCTTGGAGCGCAGTAAGCAGCGCTCTAGTGTGGCTTTATTTTACGTTGAAAAAGTCCTGTAAAACTGGAATCAAAATAAAACTTTCTTCTTATTTGTGAAAATAGGCATGTGACCCGTTTCAACTCCACTTCTCGAAGAATCGATAAGAACCAGAATAAAAATGAAGAAACAGAATTGGAATCAGAATTGTTAAAATACAAACGATGCCCAACAATAGTCATAACACGAGTTTGAGCTTACTTAGCTTCCCAAAGCTAACAGACGGAGTAACTGCATTGAGACGTGAATTGTCTGTTCATGTTAATGTTCTTCTTTCAGACAACACCATAAACAAGAAATGTAAACGCTGCAGGTGATATATTTCCAAAGCATGTCCCCTCCATGCTACACAGCCTTCAGACCCACCCTTTCCTGTCCCTTCCCTCCTCATCCCCGTCCTCCGTTCCCTCATTCTTCTTCTATCCCTTTCCTCCTCCTCCTGTCAATTGACCATATCCCACGTGTCTGTTCATTGTTATCTGTCTCTCTTGGCCTGCTGCTGCTGCTGAGCACAGCGAGGGAGGCCTACTCTGTTCGGACACAAGGTAAGAGCATGTAGTCTGTCCCCAGCGCCAGTGGGACCCCCCCGGCTGTACCCAAAGGACTGCCTTCTGGAAGAAGAGGATAGTGATGTTGATTGGGTTGATGATGATGTTGAGGATGATGAGGAGGAGGAGGAGGAGGAAGAACAAGCTCATGGTCACACTCTAAAGGTGGCTATCAATGTGCCAGATGAACAGAGGAGCTTGGTTAACCCATGTGAGCTGAACCAAGCCAGGCTCAAGCATTCCCGGATGTCTTTCTTTCTGTCAGGGCTGCTGGTGATGGCCCTGACCATGCTGTGGCTCGCCTTCATTTAAAGACAAATACATCCCTAGATTCCTGAACATTTATCCTGCAAGGGGCCCTCAGCCATCTACAGACTGCTTACTTCAACTTCTGTTTTGTTCCTCTACCTTCAACTCATTGTTTCTATCGGTTCAATGCGCAGTTTCTTTTCTTAGCCTTCATGCGCCTCAGTTCAGCCTGAAATGGCACTAATAAATTTGAGTCTTTAAAGCGAGCCTATGTAACTTTTCCTGGACAACAGTCACAGTGGCCACAGGTGGCAGTGGACTCTTGCTAAGCTCTGTCCCAGCTTAGTCACGTTTCCACGCCTATCAAGTGTTTTAGAATCATAATGGAGGCAGATATATAATTGAAAATAGTCATACTAATTTTTGAGACAGCAGGTCCTTTACAACAGACCAACATCCATCAGTTTTACCCAAAACCATCAGTTTTGCTGCCTAAAATGACAGTACTAGGCAAAGTAGAGGTCCTCTCCAGCAGGCTCACCGGTGACGTGTTTCAGGTGTTGTATTCTGCTGACTTCTTTTTGACCAATACATCCATACCTACATACACAATAATGTGTAATGCTCAAAACCTGAAGCTACAGCTGTGTGTCTTAGGCAAAAGTCAGCACCCTAAACAAGTATTGAACCCTGTAGCAGACATAGAAACAAATGAGTAGCATTGCTGTTGTGTGGAGTAGATGGTTACCCTGACAATACAGTACAGCTTGATGTTGATGTTGTTCTAACCTAACCCGGTTCAGCTGCTTACTAAAGAAAAACACACTTGGACAAGCAAGTCAAGTGCAAGTGTCAAAACCGTTCACACCGCTGCAACATTCTGCAACGATTCTGACTTTCCTCACTTCAGGAATACATTCAGTAATGTACTGTAATAAGTCCCCAGTGAGGGGAGCACTACTTTGAAAATTAGTTGTTAGAGATTAATTCCTACATCTCTACAGGCTCTGGGAATGAGGACTAAATTTTTCCAAAATCCAACAAACATTAAGACAGGAACAAACCGAGATCCCATTGCATCTGGGACCAGCTTACACAATATGTTTTTTTTTTTCTCATGCAACCTATTACCCCAAAAAATGTAGTTAAAGAGATGTTTTGATTTAAATCCAGCTCTGTGTCAAAGCAGTGTGTGCAGATGAATGGCGCTTGTCTTCGCTCTGTGGCGATGGTGCACAAAGCAGAGCAACAAAGAACTTGCTAAACACACAAAGATGACACAGAATTGGTATCAATTCGGCAAAATAACCCTTTAATGATATGCTACTTTCCCTAGAAAGGAACTCTAAGGCACTACTGTAATTTTGCCGGGCATGCTAACATTAGCTGTGTATATTGGCGCAGACAGACACACTGGTTAATCTACTTCTTACACTTTTTCTCTTGGATTTCTGCTTGGTAAACAAAAAGAAAGAATTTTACACATCCGCCAGACTCTTTGGATATCAATTATGGTTCTTCCTAGAGCCTTGAACACTTGAACGCTTCATCATGTGGACAGTCCAAAAGATAACAGACCTGCCAAACCACCAAATGGTACTGGGCATACCAGACCAAGTAAGACTGGAAAGCTAAATTCCTAAAGCAAAGTGAATTAAGCATTTATTGCCAGGACTTGCCACTTGCAGGAAGTGCTTTTTCCTATCTTAAAGCTACATGGTCTTGATTACAGAAATCAGCAAAACAGTTTTTCCTTGTGTTCTCTTAAATGAAACATGATTATACAACCTTCACGATTGCATTGTGCAGGAAAAGGTTGTTACTTATACCTTCTATTTAGTGCTTGCATTGTAAATATTTTTTCCTTAGGAGTTAGCAATACTGCAGTTGTGTAGATTTCCAGTGCCTGTGCTACTGCAATGTAGTAAGTTGCATGTTCAATTTCAAATATAGTATACTAAGATCTCACGTTGGACAAATGTCCAATTATAGTTACATTATGCAGCCCCCAACACTTATTTATGTGGCAAGGCAACAAATTTCTATAGTTGGTCAGTTGACCAAAGCTCTCAGACTGTGTGGAGAATCTGTGTGCAGTTTAGTAGACTGCTAAGCGTTAGCCCTTTTAATGTTGGACCAAGTATCGGCAGACAATCAGGCCAAGTGTAGGTTAATAATCCATTAGTGGAGAAAAGGAATTACTCAGGAATGCATCACAACAATTTTATACTTTAGACAAATACTGATTCTGACTTTATAACCCAGATGATGCTGAGATAATACTTAAACAATTGCAGATAGGGAAGCAGAGTCCTTCTTTTTGTAGTCTTCCAGAGGATGACAGTCATCATCACTGGTAATTGCTTTGCTGTCTGTAGTTTAGGTAATTACTGAGCCGTCAGTCTTTTACAGCTACAGATAAGAAGAAGAGCGAATTGAGAGTGCAGTTCTGACATAATTCAGTTGGTTTTGAAAGGGTTTTGTGAACAGGATAATTGTTGTTTGCATGACTGTTGAAGGTATTCTTTGTTTGCCTAGCTATAATATGCAACTTTTCTCTTCGGCACAGACTGAGCTTGTTGAAATCCTGCCCAAAGACTCATGATTCAAGTTTTAATATTCAATAGAGCAACATTTTTGATTATTCAGTTAAGTTGAATTAAATGACTATCAAAAGATCATATTGCAGAGGCAAAGTCAACTTTGGTGGCTTTCAAATTTTTGCTGTTTAACGGTTGTATACAATCTTGACAGATCTGTAATGGAATGGAACAGAGAAAATGAGAGTCCAGAAAAGAGGAACCCATCCTATTAACTGTCTCACCTGATCCGATTTTCATTAACCCTGCTTAGAGCATTAACAGATCCAAAATAGAGATTTTCAGAGCAAGCGTAAAACGAAAGGTCACCTTATGTTATTCACACAAATCTGACTGTATGTGCAGTCTGTGGCTGTGTCTCATTCTGTCAGTACACTGCTAATGTGCACTGACCACTTACCGCCGTAGTGCCCAATTTCAATGGCTAGTATTGTCCCAAAATGAACAATTATGTTAAAACACTTACCAGAAACGAGCGGGATGACCATGACAAATGCAACACGTGAACGCGGTTTTTCGGCCGGCTTTCCTGTATGCGAAAGAGGAGCGTCTGGCTTGGCTCCCCGCCTCTCACAATCTGACAAAAATATTTCAACTGACCTTTGTCGATCTAAAATGAAGACAGATTCAGCAACTGTTTGGTCTATTTCTTGCTTAATATGTTTTCAGAAACACGTGTTTGTAAACTATTTTCATAAATTACAAGATCGTATTCCGTCAGTTTGAAATTCTTGAGCAGCCACACCCACGTGACCCATTCGTCCAATCAGCTGCCGGTCAGGAGCTTCCCTTCAGCTTTGTAGTTAAGATGGCGCCTGTTTAGTGCGAGTAGGGTCCATTGTTCCATACTGCGTTTTTAGGGGTCATCCAAGTACTTTCACTGCACTGACTTTTTATTTACACTATGTATACTAAATATATTATACCTATATACATACTTAATAGTAAGTATTTGAAGTGTGCAAGTAGGCCGTTTGAGACAGTGTTATTCATCCCAAACAGCCAGTGGACTGATGGTACAGCAGTAGTGATTAGCTCTAGCAAACGGCTGCTCAGAATCAGGCTTATCAGAACTCACCAGAAACTCCAGTTCTTTCTGTTAATTTCCTCTAGTCTCTGTATGTTTATGATGTGGATTCTTAAAGACACAGGTTAAATTCATTGTCCACTAACGGTTCTGTGTGAACACATCATGATAACTACATACTTAGTGACCAGTGGAACAATAATCTCCCAAAATGCAAATTGCTTTTGTTGACCAAAGAAAACTACCACTGGAGTTTGGTCTTTGTCTAAAAAGCCAGAAAACTGTTTGACACTTATGTTGCTACATGTTGACAAGAGGCAGTGAGGTGCAGGTGGAACTGTAGCACAAGAATAACTGCTTCAAGTCAACTTTTTGGTGTAGTTGCTGTCTGCAGCAGTGAACAGTCACAGGACTGGCTTTAAAAATAATCAATTGATTTTTTGGCAAGTTCAAGTTTGATTCTCACCGGGTCTACACTTGTACTACCTCCAGGAAATAGCCATATGTTCACACTCCTAGACCTGACAATGGCTCCTGCCTTCTCCCATCTACTCAGCTTTTGTTATCACCAACTAACTGCCAGTCATCTAAATGCAAGCATTACAGCCTTAAACAGTGTTACAAACTTTCCTGGCTACTGGCTGACAAACTTAACTTGGGTTAAGAAGTCCAGGTGGTTACTAACTGATGGATGCTTTTGTTCTGGGGCTTACTATTCCATAGCGGTATACCTGTTGAGACGCTTCAGTACTAGAAAGCTTTATACTCTGGGCGGCCTGACTTAACTCGGCTGCTGCTGATACGCTGATTGTACGACAGTCCAACATATCTAAGTACATTCTAGATTACATTCTAGATTCTAGACTATTTGAGAAAGGAAGTAATTTAAAACCTGACAGCAGCAGAACAGCAGCCTTATGAAATGAGGTTAGAAGTGAACTTGGGCTACATAAAAGAAATAGCTGACGGAGTTATCCGTTGCCTGGTTGATCTCTTCTCTTACTTCTTCCTTTACTCTTGTTGTTCCTGGTTTCCTGTTGTATGGTAAGCAGGCAGAACCCAGCTGATGGTTGGCCAGGTCCATATGGCACACCGTATGATCTGTTGTGTTTACAGATAGCAGACCAAGCACACGTGAAGTCCTATTATCTGCAATTAAATTTCACAATATGAAACTACAATGTGACATATTTGTGTTCAGTGCCAATGTTTTTAAAATGATTTCTTTCTACAGTATGTGCATGTGGCAACCAAGGTATGGCTAGGTTGCAAATGCACTTGGTAAAGATTAAGAAAACTCCATGGTTATGGTTGAATCTGTTGGAAGTAAATGGTGGACTGCAGATGTATCCACTGTGAATGCAGTTCCTAGGGAGACTGGCCTGCATCAAGCAGGAGTTCATACAGCACAGAGAATCAGGAACTGCCTGGAATCCAAAGCGGATTTGAGATAAATTCATCCTTCTTTCTCTATTATTAGCATTGCAATGCTAAAACTATTTGATATAATCTGAGTCTATAGTCAATATGATCAATACTGTTTCTATCTATATCAGTTTTCTTTATTTTGTTTTTACCAATTTCTGTCAGTAGTGTAACCCCCATTTTCCCACGGTCCGGTTGCGGCCGGTTTTGTTCCGTCCTCCGCCACTCACCATACACCATCGGGAGCGTCTCAGAAGCTGAGCGTCTTGCTGTCTCAATCACGGGTTATATTGTTTATAAAAGTGCTTTTGACTGAGTTATCTTGCTGCCCGGCTAGACCTGGCATGTATCTTTAGCGGAGCGGAGAGCCGCGTCACGAACGCTTCTGGGAGATGCCGTGGCAATGGTGGAATATCAAACATTGACTTAAATGGCTGGTATTGCTCAAGGGGCCCGCGGCGCCGGAATGCAGCGTAAACATGCTCGGTGAAGAATAGGGGTAAGGAAATTAGGGAGTACTCACGAAGTCTTAGGGCAACTAGGGCTGAGAACAAACCCTCTGTGTGATATAAACCTTAATGTGTCCATGGCACCAAATAGCAAAAGCTACAGAAAAGTACTGAAAGTTGGCTTTGGGTGTATGGTCAGATTTGAAACCTTGTTGCTTATTCTTTGATCAAATAATTCCTGATTTAAATTACAGTTATTATAATTTTACACATTTTTCATTAAGACTAATCAAAGTATTGCTGCTTTAAGAATTAGAACTTTGGCTTCTAAAAACATAAGTAAAAAAAACATGTTCATGTTTGTAAAAGTAAAGCATCAAGATAAAAAAAGTGTTGTTTTAGTAACTGTACCAAAATGTGGGTTATTTTTCTGGCACTGCTTACAATAAAGGCTCTCTTGGCTATGTTTTCACAGCCTCCTCTTAACTATTGGTCCAATAGTTTTTTTGGAAAGTCGCAATGTTGTCACATTTTGGACGCTGCAGGATACTGTGATTCTCATTCTGCTTACAGTAGCTATATTTCCATTGTTATACGCTGTGAAAAGTTGCATATGTAGCTGGAGCTACAGCACAGCCTGATCAGTGGACGCTGAAAGACCGTTGGGAATCTTTAACTGCATGGTTACAGTACATGTGGTGAAGTTTTGTGGTGGTCTGTTTGTTAATGCTGGAGTACTGTATGTTGATGCACTTGTGTGTGGTCCACTAAAATAAGTAGAGTCATCTCAGTGGACCATGTCATCTTTCATTTTAGATCCATCTTACACCTGATCATTTTACTGCTTTGTGTGAATTCCACAATATCAAAGCCATACCAAATGTCTCTTTAGTTTCATTAGAAATGTTTCAGGTTTTGTTTTAGCCTTTCAGATGATGATAGGAAATGTTGACCATTTGCTTATTATTTAGAATTTTGTGTGACAGGATCTAAATGAACTCTGGGAAAGTATGTTTACCCTTTGAAATGTTGGTGGGAATAACATAATACAAACTACTTTTACAACATTGCTATTCAACTAAATAAATCCATAAATTACTGTGCATGTTAAGTACACATACTTAGCTAACAGGAGGGTGTGTGCACATCTGTATGAGCTGCTGATGATTCTTTGTCGTTGGACTTTTGGATAATTCTAAACCTATGAGCCTGTACTGTTCACTGTGATACTAAAAAAACATTTCAGTTGTTTTTCATTGTCTACTGATGGACTTTCTCTTACTCAGCCAATAGGTTCATCTGATCTTTCTTGACATATTGTGACTTTTCCAGTATTATTCAGAGCTACAGTAAGGTTGTCATAGGTACTATAAAATAATAAATGCATCAAATCCTGTACATGACATTTGAATGTGTACAATACAATTGTGCTCTTCTGGTCAGAACGAACCAATTTAAAAGTTTGTTGTCTTGCATGCATGCTAAGATGATGGGTCTAGAGTGTACAGAGTATGCACATGACACCCGAATGTGTGAAAGTCACCAATGTCACCCATTTGGCGCACATCTGATACAACCTCTGCCATTTGCAGAGGGTTGCTTTATGTAGTAAAATTGTAAAAATTTACATATATCAGGTATTCTGTATTGTATATTTGTAGCTTTAAACAGTATTGTGTGTGTTAATTGTGAATGTTGTCTTGCCATCAACTAGAATTGTCACCAATTGCTTGGAAATTGCTTTTAATGTTGTTACTTTACCAACATTTAAATTTCCGGGTTTCTACGCACAGCACCTTTTGACTGGAAGGAAGTAACTTCTTGGCAGTGTTAAGTGTTGGACAGTACAGAACTATTACAGCTAACTAATCTGTATTTTCTCCCAGAATTCGGATGTTCTCATTCTGCTGGCTGACCACTCACTGAATGTTTCTGCCATTTAGTGTGCTCAGTGATCGCTTGTAGCTCATTATTCAATGCATGTTATTTGCTTCTTCCAATATGTCTGAGCTCCAAATTGGTTCCATGATTTAGCAGTGTAGTGACATTTTATTTTGTTGGACTGCTTATAGTGATCATCAGTGTTGGGCAAATTACTTTCTAAATTTAATACATTATGGATTACTAGTTACTGTCATTTCTTAGTAATTTTACAATAACACTGTCTGAATTGTAATGCTTTACGATATGTCTGTGTTACTTTTGAGTTACTCAAATAACCGCAGAAGTTTGACTTGGGAGATAACTCGTGAATTTCACCACAGTTCAACAAAAAATGTTTTTATCCACTTCAAAACATCATAATATATTTATTTGTAATATTTTCTATTATTCTAAATCTGCAAAGTAACCTAAGTTATAAAATAAATAATGATGTAAAGCTTACAATACTTGACTCTGAATTGTAGTGGAGTAGAAGTATACAGTGGGAGAAAATGGAAATACTCTGATAAAATGTAATGCTAATATTTAAGTGTAGCAAGCCTAAACGTTAATTCCCCGTCTTGTTTCTAACTGTCAGTTGATCGGACGCAGCACTGTCTGTGAGGAGGTACCCTTACCTTTTGGGACACAGATGTCCGTTCCGTTATCTGTTAGGACACAGATGTTCGTACCGTTACCTGTTGGGAGATGTTGTCCATACTGTTACCTGTTGGGAACTGTTGTCCATCCCGTTACCTGTTGGGAGATGTTGTCCATCCCGTTACCTGTATGGAGATGTTGTCCGTACCGTTACCTGTTGGGAGATGTTGTCCATACCGTTACCTGTTGTCTGATGTTGTCCGTACCGTTACCTGTTGGGAGATGTTGTCCGTACCGTTACCTGTTGGGAGATGTTGTCCGTACTGTTACCTGTTGGGAGATGTTGTCCGTACTGTTACCTGCTGGGAGATGTCCGGAACTTCTCTAGTTCTGGCTCCAACTACAAGAACAGTGGCAGGACAGAATCCAGCAAGAAGAAATAACGTTACTCTTTCACTCACCAGTCTTTTTTTCTGGGCTGTTGAAATGTTTCTTTTTGTTCTTAATTCTTAAAAACAAAAATCACAACTTTGTTTCAGGTTAAAAATTCATTGTAACTCACATTACTGAGATTCTTACAGGGGTAACCAGGTATTACCAATGTTTAATTTGTTGTGTTTTAATAACAGCAAAAAACAATACATTACAGTAATTACGTTACTTATGTAACACGTTATTCCCAACACTGGTGATCAGGGTTTCATTAGGGAGCTTGAGTATTGATGTAGGCAGGCAGATCAAACTATAATTTAAAGCATTCATTTGGTTTTAATGACTAGAGATGACTATCAAACTAGTTGATTCACCACAAATGCTTATCCTGCTGATGGATTCATATGAACACAACACAATGGCAAAGATGGTGGGCAAGCATGCTGTTAACACACTTGAACAAAGATCTGCGTAAAGTTAATCTTAAATCATTGTATGTGGTCCATAACTAGAGTTACAATAGTAACTTCATGACTAATCTGCTGTAGATTTCCTGCCTTCTTTAACAACACATCCACAGCTGCAATAGTTGTAGTCTTGATGGAGCCCTCAGAGAGTTAGTTTATGACTGTTGATCTGATCCCTCCAGTCTCCTGTGCTAAAGACCCAGACAATCACCATCTCAGACATCACCAACTCCCTGAGAGGAACTGTGACCTACAAGGACATCCCTTTAGTTCACACTGAGACCAAGACCATCACATACGAGTCAGCACAGGTAAGGGGAATTCTGGGCCTTGTTTAAATACAATAAAAGTCAAAATTGTATGCAATGCTTTTATTTGTAAAGACGTGCTTGTAAACATGTATTCATATGCTGACTGTAGAGATCCGGGGCCCCCGGACAGGTGCCCTGTTTGCCCAGTTGGTAATACTGATACTTTACTTGAGTTTCAGAACAAATACACTATTTTTTGGTACGTGATTAAACATAAATATGTTGGTCTACAATTTCTACAAATATACAGTATATACAACAAAAAAACTCAATTATTTAAGCTTAAACACAAGCAGCTGTACAAGAACTAAATACAACTCATTATGAGAAACTTTTGATTTAAATCAGAAAATGTCAGAGTAAAGAAGAAAACCAATTTTAAACAGCAATGACAGCTTAATTTTGCTTGATAACAAAACAGTGCAATACTCAGGCATGTTGGATGACAATGGCTTAATGACATAAATCACACACACTAACAGAGAGGAGATCATTGAAGATGTTCAGTTGATTGATTTGAGGTTCTTGTGTAACCCTTCAAAAGGTGTCTCTCCCACAGCCTGTGGACAGCCCGGTAGAGAGGGACTCAGCTGTGCTGCTGAGTGCCCAGACCATCACCTCGGAGACTGTCAGTACCACCACCACCACCCAGATCACCAAGGTGTGCAAAGCTCAACAACAGCCCCGCACATGCTCAGTACACATCTACAGTCACTCACCACCATTTTGTACACTACTTATCCACATTTCATCACTTATTAACCCAATGTGAACATTTGAAACATAGTTCTGTGTTTTGGCCATATTAGCCAATCTTTGAGTGCGCTCAGGTTTTTGAGACAAGAATACACTTTGGGTAATAAAAGACACACCCAGAAGCATGCCTCAGCTTTTCAGAAACCTTCATGAAAGACACAAAACTACATTGTGAAACATGAGTTATCTTAAAAACCTGCAGTTAAACTGTTCAAATCAAAAAGAGATAAATTAGGGGTCCATATGTCATTGCTCTACCGGTATATCTTGTTCGTGTCTTGCATACATCCATGTTCCTTTGCATCGTCCTCTAAACTTGTGCCTGGATCCACGTTATTTCAGAGAGAGACAGCAATCTGGTCTTACGGCTAATCAACAAGTTGTGTTAGGCTTTTCTGGCCGATGATTCTGTTGTCATCCAAAATTCAGAGGGCTAATAAAGATGGATTTGAATGTGTGCATGTCTTTCCTAGCTTCTAGATATTTTTCTTGTGTCATCATGTGTCCGTTGTAGACCGTGAAAGGAGGGATCTCTGAGACTCGCATTGAGAAGAGGATCGTCATCACTGGAGACACTGAAATTGATCATGACAAGGTGAGGAATTTAAATGATGGGATAAGATGAGTATTGTTTCATGCTTCACTAAACTTCACTCTCGCTAAATTATGTAAGAATGTTTTTTTTTTTCCTCAAAGCTCTGCAGGATGCAGGTGCTTTATAGATTTTCTTGCTGAAATGCATATAAACCGGAAATGTGAAGCAGGAATTATATGTTGGCTTAATTAGCCCCATAGAGCAATGGTGTTCATATATCAAGTAAATCTGTTTAGCATGAAGTCATTTTAATTAAACTAATTTATCATCTTCTCCTTAACTTGTCCGCATTGTTGTCTTTCCTCCACTGCTCAGGCTTTGGCTCAGGCCATTAAAGAGGCGAAGGAGCAGCACCCAGACATGTCTGTTACCAAAGTGGTCGTGCACCAGGAGACAGAAATCAGCCCAGAGTAAGACACACTTATCCTTTGGAAGGTGAGCGTTGTCACGGTATAAACCCCAACCCTGGGAATACTTGATCCTATCATTACTTGTCATATATGAATTTCCACAGATAAGCATTGGGCTCCCAGGCAAAAGTTAAGGTAAAAAAGGCCTAGCGGTTGCCTTATTGCCCGGCGCTGCTCCGATCCCTCAACTCCATCTGCTCAGTTGTGTCTGGAGGAGCTCCAACTTTCACTTGATATCTTCTCCGCTAAATGTTAACTCTCCTCTGCTCCGATTGCGCTCTCTCATCACAAATGACACATCTTTCCTATTGTTAACAATGAGCTACAAACAAATTTTTATCAAAACGAGCCGTCCTCCAACCTGTAGAAATAAGATTTGTCTCTATTAGCAGCCGACGGTGCTTAGGGACCGTCTATCAACTACAACAACGAAACAAAAAAATATTAATTTAATGATTAAATAAATTAGTGTCTCCAAACTTACCTCAATTATAACTTGTCTCCTCCTAGTTGTACTGCAGCACTTACTGTTATTATTATAAGTTTGGCCTAGGCTTAATTATCCCAGTTTGGCCCTGATAGAGGCTTAGAGGACTTTCTCTATCATCTATATCATTTCTCAAGGACCGTCAGTCATTGCACAATTCCTGTTCCACAAACACATGCTCACATACGTCCAACCAAAAACTTGCTAATACTGCAATTATAGTAGAGATAAAACAGAGAAAAAGTTTGATTTCTCTGATTCTTTGCGTTGTTCTGACGCCACTCCTCCTCTTCAGTCACCCAGAGCTCCCTCAACCGCATTCTGTGCTCGCGGCTCGATGAGCCTCCATCCATCTGACTTCTTTATAGGCTGTTGAAACAAGTGGCATCTCAAGTTCAAAAACTAGCCTCTGGATACCTGACCAGTCGAGTAGCAGCATAGGGTGCAAGATACAATATCGTTATCGCAATATCAAGTTGCGCAATATTATATCGAGGGTGGGCAAGATATTCCGACCCAATATCGTTATCGCAATATTTTAAAAGTGTCCTGTCCCGTCCGTTGGTTGTGTGGCTTAGTTGTGTTTGATTTAAAGCCCGCTTGAAACACTGTAATTGTCATCATTTCATGGGCCGTGGCACTTGCACGTTAGTATACGTCAGCGCACTGGTCCATTACGTGACAAGCTCTATGGAGCGTAACAGATGTGTGCATATTTCCACAGAGTGAGAGTGTAAGTGAAGAAATAAATAGACAACAAAATAGAATGAATCAGAAAAGAGAAAGAAAAGTTGTCTCCTGTTCTCTTTATATATTCTATACTGTGCAACCAGTAAAACATGTCCTGCTCTGTAGACATGGTCCTTATTTATTTATTTATATAGGACCAAGATCTAATTTAATATTGATATCACGTGTTGTCAATATCAAGCAACACCGTCATCAGTTTGAGTCGAGCTGAAACTTTTCCTAAAAGGTTTTTTTTTCGCGTTGAGAATCTTTGATCTGAATTGGACTACAAGTGTCCTGAGATAACTTGACGATATAAGTAAAATTGAATATGTGACTATATCAGATGTTTGGTTGTCAAAATCCACTAAAATATCTTTTATTTTCTGTCTCTGCCCATCTGTTCATCTCTTTTTCTGTCAATCTACCAATTCTTCCACCACGCCTCAGTTCTCTTATCTGCCCCTACTCATCTCCCCCAGCCATCACAGCCACTGCCCTGCCTTGCAAATGAACCAGCAGACCATCAGAGGGAACAAGCTTCAATGTTGAACTCTGAACCTTAACCTTAAGTGTGGAGTTTGGCCTAAAGGAAAACCGTCCCAGTATTCCCCACAATCCCCTGGTTCCACTAAAGATCAACCGCTGGACTGATGACAAAAACTTTTTTAAAGAATAAAAAAGAAAGAAAATAAAGTACAGCATTTGTGGGTTTATTCCTCTCCAATTTGTCTGGGGAGTTTAGGAAAATTTTCAAGGGCATTTGGTCTTTTAATCTTGAGATTACTGGTACTTTATTTTTCTACAGCTTTTCTTACCATCAGAATTGGTTATCATTATCTTGACGGTAAAGTGTTTTTTAACAGTGTGTTCCAAGCAGCATTGACAAAGGCATTGTGGGTGATTTTTCTTGGGATTATACCTATCTGGACTCGATGGTCCCTCTCAAATTTTAGTGCAAGTTTGGTGTCATTTCTTGTACAGTAAATATTTATTTTCCCTCTCAATGTGAAAAAATATTTTTTCAATTTATGTATAAAAAAAAGATTGATTTTATCAAACCACAGGGGCAATTACTCCTTTCACCCTATCAAAAGTTCTTACTCAATGATTTGCTGGGTGATCTTCCCATCTTTTGATTGTTTTAGTTGTTCTTGTTCTTGTAGTGCTTGTGTCACCAGAACTGGAGACAGCAGTGTACTGAAATGACTCTGACTTTATTTATTGCCACCTTTGTCTTCTGTTTGTGTCTTTATGTGTCTTTAGATTTACTCAGCATAGTTGTATGTAACTTCAGGATTTTGTACTGAGAGGATTCCAGATACAGTTTTAGTCTGAGCATGACATCAGCATCATGCACATGTTTCACATTTCTACTTTTCTACCAAATGGGCAGTGTGTACTTATCTACAGAGAGGGAATTTAAATGAAAGTAAACTCAGACATAACGGTGGTTAATTAGAGAAAAGTGAGCAAACGAGCACAGGGTAATAGTTTGTCATTGAACTGCATAAGATTTGATATGCATCATCAAGTTTTTACTTTCAGGCTTGATATTTGATTATAACCTGATTAAGGTACTACTGCAGTTATTTCAACTGTCACATCAACACATTAACATAGTTATCTGGGTATTGTAGTTATTGGCACTCAATAATCAGGCCAGTTTACATTCAGCCATTGAGTGAATTTGACTTTTCTGCACAAAGCTTAAAGCAGGATTCCAGTTTAACTAGGTTCATATTTTTGTAGTTTTGCCCATCACTTCTATAGGTTATTGTAGCATTTTACACACCCATAAATTAATGAGGTGTGGGAATACGACATCACTAACAATATATAGACATAAAGTCTGAAACATGAGCGGGCAGACAGATTGGAAAGAAGCCAACCATTTATTTGTAATGACGCTGCAGTAACTTTGTTTGCACAGTTTTTGATTGGATAGGACTTATGTTTCCTAGCAAATATTTCACAATGATTGTGCAATGTGATTGAGTGAATTACTTTTAGTTTCTAGTAGTTATACACAAACTTAGAAATGGGTGCCTGGGAAAGTTGTAATAAACTAAAATTATTCATTAAAACCGACCTGTCTTTGTATACTAGTCATCTTCCATTATGATTTGATAATGTGATTTTGCATATTTTGCTAGCCCAAGGAACTAAACTCAGGAATTCGCTCAGAACTAAAAGTCTTCACTCACGGACCACTGCTATCAGTGTGGATGTCACTAGTTGAAACTGTTTGCTGCTGTTTATTTGTTCAGACTACAAGCATGTGATGATGTGTGATAGAAATAAAAAAGTAGTACATGAATTATAATTATCAATGCAAAAACATTCATTTTGCTTTTCTCGATTTTTCCTTCGAGCTACATGTGTTTAAGAAAATAGCTCCATTATATTAACTGATGTTACTGGCTTTATTTATATAATTTAAAAAGAAAGCGATATTGGATCAATATTGTTTTGTTCAGACCGCTCAATGCTGTATAAAAACATTGACACGATTCACACAACACAAATATTTGTCTTTAAATTGAGAAAAGAAATCCTAAGCATAGTATTCAAAAGCAGTTAAGAGACAAGCATGTGACATTTAGGACATTATCATCTGCAAAACGACGTTCATAACAATGTGGAGTAGCAGAGAGCCATTCTATTCATTATAAGTAGTGAATAGAAGAAGACCCAGAACAGACCCTTGTGGATTACCATGCTACCTTTAAGAGCACTTGATTTGGAGACATTCCTGAGAGGTTGTGGTTCTATTTAACGTGAAGTATGTAAACACCTAGTTAACATTGTGAAAGAGAACTAGCTAAGTTTATGTGAGTAAAATACTTTTACTAACATAAAACTATTAAAATTGTACCTCCTAAGTAAACACTGCCCATTTAAATCAGACATATTTAGTATGGCATATGTAGTTTATATTTTGTCAATTTTAAAACATGCTTTTTTAGAACACACAATATTCTGTACAGCTCAACATGTTGTAGTTCTTTCACTTCGCCCCATGACACTCCCTTGACTTGTTGGAAACATTTTTAAGTTCTTTTTTTACTTGTGACCCCTGACTTTACCAAAACAGCAAGACATAATAAAATTGTATCATGCACAAAATAAACACAAATGGAGACATTGTATTTGATCAAGTTGTGTGTCTAGCTGTTTTTTTTTCATCCATTAACAAAATGCAGTAAATGAATAGAAGAGGAATCTAAATCAAATCAATATTTGGTGTGACCAGCCTAAATCAAATCAATATTTGGTGTGACCACACTTGACCTACCAGACAGCATCAATTCTTCTGAAGGTATCCATCCATCTTCATCCGCTTATCCGGTATCGGGTCGCGGGGGCAGCAGCTCCAGTAGGGGACCCCAAACTTCCCTTTCCCGAGGCACATCAATCAGCTTTGCTGAGCTTCTCAACCTATCTCTAAGGGAGACGCCAGCCACCCTCCTGAGGTAACCCTTTTCGGCCGGTTGTACTCTTGATCTCGTTCTTTCGGCCATGACCCAGGCTTCCTGACCATATGTGAGGTTAGGAACGAAAATTGCCCGGTAGAACGAGAGCTTTGCCTTCTGGCTCAGATCCCTTTTCTTCACAACGGTACGATAAACGGAATGTAATACTGCACCAGCTGCTCCGATTCTCCGACCAATCTCACGCTCCATATTCCCTTTACTCACGAACAAGACCCCAAGGTACTTAAACTCCTTCACTTGAGGTAAGGACTCACTCCCTACATGAAGAAAGCACTCCATCGGTTTCCTGCTAAGAACCATGGCCTCAGATTTAGAGGTGCTGATCCTCATCCCAGCTGTTTCACAATCGGCTGCTCACCGCCGCAGCTTCAGCAATGGAAACTTTGAACATTGTCCACAAGGTTCAATGCCCCCAGCCTCAACAGGGATGCCCAAAAAGCTCCGTGAGTTGAAAGTCCGTCGGACAGGGGCCTCCTCCAGACGTTCCCAATTCACCCGCACTACCCGTTTGGGCATACCAGGTCTGTCCAGAGTTTTCCCCCACCCCCTGACCCAACTCACCACCAGATGGTGATCTGTTGACAGCTCTACCCCTCTCTTCACCCAAGTGTCCAAAACATACGGCCTCAGATCAGATGAAACGATTATAAAATCGATCATTGACTTTTGGCCTTGGGTGCTCTGGTACCACGTACACTTATGAGCATCCCTACGTTTGAACATGGTGTTTGTGATGGACAATCCATGACCAGCACAGAAGTCCAACAACAGACAACCACTCTGGTTTAGATCAGGGAGGCCATTCCTCCCAATCACGCCTCTCCAAGTATCTCCATCATCACCCAAGTGAGCGTTGAAGTCCCCCAGCCGAACTATGGAGTCCCCCACTGGAGCCCCATCAAGACCCCGTTCAAAATCTCCAAGAAGGCTGAATACTCCCAACTCTTGTTTGGTGCATATGCACAAACAACAGTCAGAGTTTCCCCCCCCCCCATCACCCCCAGGCGTTGGGAGGCAACCCTCTCGTACCCCGGGGTAAACTCCCACGCAGCGGCGCTCAGCCGGGGGCTTGTGAGTATCCCCACACCTGCCCGGCGACTCACACCCTGGGCAACTCCAGAGAAGGACAGAGTCCAACCCCTGTCCAGGAGGACGGTTCCAGAACCGAGACTGTGCGTAAAGGTGAGCCCCACCAGATCTAACTGGTAGCGCTCCACCTCCCGTACAAGTTCCGGCTCCTTCCCCCACAGAAAAGTGACATTCCACGTCCCCAGAGCCAGCCTCTGCTGCCCAGGTCTTCGCTGCTACCCTAACGGCAGCGCACCCGACCCCATTGGTTCCTCCCACAGGTAATGGGCCCATGGGCTGAAGGTAAGTTGTTCCAAACATCTTGGAGAACTAACCAAAGATCTTCTAATGATGTAGGCTTCCTCAAATCCTTCTGTCTCTCCATGTAATCCCAGACACACTCGATAATGTTGAGACCAGGGCTCGGGGGGCGGCATGCCATCACTTCCAGGACTTCTTGTTCTTCTTTACACTGAAGATAGTTTGTAATGCCCTTGGCTGTATGTTTGGGGCCAATCATACGCCTCTCTGACGGTATTGCATGATGGATAAGTATCTGTTTGGACCCCATTAATCCTGCACAAATCTCCAACTCTATTTGCAAAAATGCAGCCCCAAACTTGCAAGGAACTTCCACCATTGTAAATAACCCAGTTTATGTTTTATCTCTATAAAAGAAATAGCCTTGTTATGTTTTATTTCCGTGTTAAAATAAAAGGGGCTTCTATTTTGAAAGTCACCCGCTGGTACGTTAACTAGTTTCCTGCTGTATGTAAAGGAAAAAGATGAAACAGTGACAGCTGTCAGGTCCGTGTACTTAGCGGCCAACGGATTTTTGTTTGAAATGAAAAAAACAAAAACAAAAAACAGCCAGTTTCCCAATTACAATTTGTAAATAGGGAAACAAAAAACGAAAAACAACCCGTTTTTTGTTTTAATATTAAAAAACGAAAAACAATCTCGTTTTCCGATTTTCTTTGATGAGTTTATGGATGGAAACTGGAAGATAAAATACGTGTGTATGCGTCTCATTTCTCAATTTCACAATGTTTTTTTTCGAGACCCGGAAGTTACTCCTGCGAGCTTGGCGGTTAGCAGAGGGCGCGCTGCCGTTTGCATTCTCAAGAACAATGGAAAGTTATGTTCTTTCGAGGAGGCAAACGGGTTACACTGAAAGATGATGACATGTCTGTGGACAAGATATGCAGGATATTTCACGTGGTGTTATTGTTCATCAAATACTATATTACACAATATATAAGTAGCTAACATATAGTTTTGTACGTATGAACATAACGTTATTTTAGAGTTATCAGAGCCTTGGTTAGCTTGGTGGCGTGTGTTTCTAGATAACTTTAAAGTTAGAATGACTTAATGCTATTAGTAATACTACTTTTCTAGCTATCTAACTTCATTTGTATAAATATGTCATACTATGATATTTTTGATTTCAGAAATTTTATTTAAACGTTTTTATATATGTTAAACTAATAATGAATCTGATGGATTAGCATTTGTCTTTTTATTTGAAATGTTCTTTAAGGTTATGGTATTTGTTAATCTATGCATTTAAACAGGTTGATGGCAGCAGTCTGTACATCACAGATGATGCAAACACCCCACCTTTTCTAGAGCCATCTGGACGTTTTTGCACCCACAATCTTATACATCGCGGTCATTACAAGGTCAACGGGGAACAAGATCAAAGTCCGCTTCCTGCGAGCAGAGCCGTAACCACGTCTGCCGTTCCTTTTGCCTTCATGCGCCGCTCTGCCTCTGACGCTTCTGCTTCCACCGAAACACCACAACCTTCCCTTGGAACTCAACGAGCTACTGGCCTGTTCTCTGCAAGAAGAGGTTACTTGTTATATGTGCAACTGAATTCTGCTGCTAAAATGTCATTCTATAGCTAAAATGTTTATATATTTTTAGGCCCACAGGTGGAATTTTAAATAACCTTATTTATCCACAGGTCAATCCATGTTGCTGAAATAGTGAATGACAAGCTCAGTACTTCCAGGACAGTTGTCATTTGCTTTTTGGAAGCTGATGCAAATGTTGAACGAATAACAGCAAAGGTGAAGGATGCATTAGGCTGTGATGAGCCAACTACCCTGACAGACAGCCAAGGGAATGAAATAGTGGACTCAGAGTGCACAAAAAATGAGTTTTACCTCTCAAAAACTCAGAGCTCAAGGTAAAGCTCAGAGTTTGTTAAGCTTGCTTCCTGAAACAGGGTCCAGATATGTTCTGTTGAAACGCAGTAATGCTATGACCGTACCTGCTGTCTTGCAATGTGGTAGGGTTGATGAATATCTCTCAACACTTTGCCCACTCTGCCCTCAGATGCTTTAACCCCTTTTGCAGATAGATTGCCTGTCGTCATTTTGTGCCGAAAGACGGTCCAGTCTGGGAGCAGAAGTGAAACTTAGTTTAAATGTTAATTGTTATCATAAACATTCTATTTAGTAATAAAGTGATTAAGGCATTTTTGGAAATACTGATGTACCATCTATTGATATATCGAATAACATGTTTGGTCTAATCTAATGTGACCAGATTTCTCAGACATAATTCTCATTGAGTATGGGATACAATAAAAACTATGAGGAAATATGTTCCCTTTACATTGACCCAGTAAAACGAGATCTTTGCAGTCGGCAGAAACAAGCGGCAATGGAAGTTAATAGGATAATTGTCCAGTTTGTATTTACATTCATAAAAGAGCTTGTTTTGCTGCTGACAGACTCAGATTCATATTCTAAGTGTCTGACAATATTATGGAAAGGATTTCTAAGGAGGTCAACCTTTCTGTTAAAGATTAAGATGCTTTTTAAAACATAAAAGTCTGCGAAATTGCGTTGGCTAAACCAGACTCCATGTAAATAATCAGTAATTTTAGCATCGTACAATAAGTCTTTCTAAAACATCTCTGAGCTCTGAGCAGCGCTGGCTCTTGAGCGACTATCGGCTCCGTTTGGTCAGTGTTTTCTTTCTTTTATTCCAATTTCGGGTCTGACAGTGACAGTAAAACCGGGGACATTTCGGGGGACAGATCCAGCCGGGGACAGGTCCCCAAAACCGGGGACTGTCCTCCGAAACCGGAGACGTCTTTCCTAGTCTAATCTAATCTAAAAAAATCTAATATTTTTATTTACTTTAAGAGTAACATTAATTTGTATGTTTAACAAAAGCGGTTATCGGCGATTGAGATAAAAAAAAAAAAACTTACCTCAGCAATACTTTCAGCAATGTCAACTTCAAGTTGGCCGTCAGGACAGAAGTCCCTGACAAGTCCCTGATCAGCACACCGCCAGACACTCCTTTCAGAAAACCCCCGTAAAGGTCCAAACTGGGACCCCAACGCAGCTGCTACATCCCCACTAGACATTCTTGTTTTCTAATATAAAACTAGCATATTCGTCTTAAAACATTTTTACGACGGTCTCATTGATGTCAAAATGACTTCCGGGTATGCAGCGTTCAACCGCTTACCACTTTTATAGACTACTTGCGATTGCTTCCGGGTCACGAAAAAAAACATTGTGAAATTGAGAAATGAGACGCATACACCCGCATTTTATTTTCTGGTTTCCATCCATAAACTCATCAAAGAAATCGGAAAACAAGATTGTTTTTCGTTTTTCGTTTTTTTTTATATCAAAACAAAAAACGAAAAACGGGTTGTTTTTTGTTTCCCTATTTACAAATGGTAATTGGGAAACTGGCTGTTTTTCGTTTTTTTCATTTCAAAACAAAAATCCTTTGGCCGCTAAGTACACGGACCCTGTCGGTACTTTGCGCCCCTTCAAAGAGGCACAAGGTAAGTATTTTTCACAATACAGTAAAATGTATATGTTGGTGGTGTTTTTAAAGTAGTTTTGAACAAATGTAGTTGTTTCTAGCTGTTTGTTTAATAAGCTAATGCCGGACTTTTGAGCTAGTACTAAACTATGCTAATGCTCTGAATCTATATGAAAAAGTAGCTAACGCATTTATTTTTTGTGTTTGTTTCTTTTTGTTCTCAGCTCTTACGTTGGTTTTGGGATTTACAATAAATCAAAAAATCATCAGTTAAAGTGTCAGACCATCTTTCGGAGGGTAAGAGCTTGACCCACACAGGCTGCCCATGGAACTCATAAAAAGACGGCAAGACACGGCATACAGAGCAGTGGGTTGCAACATCTAGTGTGATGGTCAACAGTGAGTTGTGCTCAACATGGAAGGCATAAAAGAACAGATACATAACCTACAGATAGAAATTGAAGAAAGTAAAGGCTTACTTGATCAAGAGGAATATGAAGGCATGCCAAGGCAGGAACTAAAGAAGTTAACCGAATGTAAGGGAAAACAACTAGCTGAACTTCAGCACAAAATGGACGTCGCTGATGGGTTTAACATTACCACGTCGTTCAGAACGTATGTGTGCCCACAGAGAAAATACTTGCATACCAAAAGGAGGAGCTGAGTAAAAAGCAAAAAAGACTGCTTAGCCTGTACGAACAATGGAAAATTCAAATCAGAACATCCAAAGATAATTCAAAGAGAAATATAACAGAAAAGGAACTGGCTACAATGGCAGACACCAATGAAAAGGGAATCAATGATCTCACGAGACTTTATGATGAAATAAGAGAATGAGCCACAGCATCCACTGAGATAATACGCAAAATTGATGCATTGTGAGGCTGTATCTAAAGACATTATAAAGCTTATCTACGAACGCTTATCAGAAGTAGATGAAGACTTTGATGCAAAGTGTGAAAGGCAATGGCTTCGTCAGATACAAGCACACGACTAGGCTTACTCCGTATATGGTACATTATCTCAGTCAGGTGCCAGTTACCATTCAGAATCAATATATCAGCAAAAAGGGCAACAAATTATATTTAAATATACACACACAAACACACACATACATATTTATCCCAGTTAGCACACATACGTCTCCACGACGTATTGGCAATGTAATCAAAATACGGCGGGGATATGTAGTAGTTTGGTCGTTTGCTCACTTGCACAAAGTCCCCGCTATACGTTTCTGCGACATGCAGCCGCTCTTTCCGCGACGTACATATACATACATCATTTTAACGTATGCCATACATTGTACCCATGCGGGCTCATATACATCATTCTAACGTATGCCATACATCGTGCAGATGCAGGGTCATTTACGTCCTTCTTACGTATATAATACGTTGTACAGATGCGGGCTCATATACATCGTTCGTATATATTACATCATCCCAACATCCGCTATACATTTTACAGATGCAAACTCAGGCAAATCTTCCTGAGATGTGTTATACGTAGAATAGATGTCAGGAAGATGTGCCGATCAATTGATCCTGCATTAACCCATTTAACAGAACTGGTCAGTAAACGTCACACGAAATTACTTTAAATATCTTTACTAATGTACAAAAACACTATTACAAGCTTAAACCAGTGTTTTTAAGTCTGCCACTGTAAGCCTCCTCTCAGGCAAAGAGCTGGGGCATGCACGTTTCCTGGGAACGGTGTGCAACGGCTTAAAGCCCATGTTGCAGGTTAACCCCCGCTGTTGATTATTGGGTACAAAAAGCACACAAGATATGTATGTCTTTTTTTTAAATGTCTCCAAATAGTGTTAAATGTCAGTTTTAGGTAATTTGGGGTATTTGTGGGTTTATTAAGTCAATTCGGCAATGACGTCATAGTGGGGAGCAAAGTCTCAGCCTGGCACTACAACTACGGCGACTGACTGGGATGTGGAAGAGGTGGTTCTGTTTTTTGTTCTGTTTTTTGTTTCCTTATTTACAAATGGTAATTGGGAAACGGGCTGTTACACGGACCATGTTCCCAGTTGAGGTTTCAGTTCCATTTCAGACAGGAAAGGAAACTAAAGATAAAGATAATAAAGATAATTTGTTTATTAGTCCCCAATGGGGAAATTACTGCACTACACTCTGTGTACACACTTTTTGTTAGTACTCACACACAGGCCTGAAATACACACACATGCTCAGGACCTATACATGCACTATACATGGAGAGATGTCAGAGTGAGTGGGCTGCCAGCTGAACCAGCTGGCAGCAACCAGGGGGGGGGGGGGGTACGGTGCCTTGCTCAAGAGCACCTGGCAGTGCCCAGGAGGTGAACTGGCATCTCTCCAGCCACCAATCCACGCTCCCAACTTTTTGGGTCCATACGGGGATATGAACAAGTGACCCTCCGGTTCCCAACCCAACTCCCTATGGACTGAGCTACTGCCACCCCCTGATACACTGATAACTGATACAAGCAAAGTATGACTGTGGTTAGCTAGCTAAAGCTAGCATCAACGTTAACGGATATCGGGTAACGTTCAATTATGACTAACGTTAACGTTAGCTAACGTTACTTAGTTACTTTAAACCATGACATGGCGTAGCTAATTTAGTTAGCAGCTAAAATATCTTATGTGTCAGATAAACACCAACTTCCACATGCAAAAGCGTCAAAATATTGTTTTAGCTAACGTTAACTACGTTAAGATGAAATAGTGCTTACCATGGAGTTTAACAGCAACAAAGCAGTCGTCCCTCCCAACCCTTTGTAGACTGGCAACTTTTTTCCTTCCTTTGTCAACTGTGGAGCGAATGTGTTGCTGGGCAGTATTCAGATTTACTGTCCATCACATCAACAGTGTGTGTAATGTAAAGACGTCCAGACGCTGCTATGATGCAAATCATGCTTCCAAATGACCCGCGAACAACTGAGGAACCTGTAATACATTTTACCGACATATTTAATACGTTGCTGCGATGTATAGATTTCCTTTGTAATACACGTTGTGTTACAATGACTATTATTAATTGCGCTCAATTAACGATGCTTCCAAATGACGCGCGATCAATTGCAGATGAAGCGATCATTTGCAGACGTTGTGCCAACATATGTGCTTACTGGGATAGTATGTATTTGTATATATCTATATCTATGAATCAAAAATGGAAGTGTTAATAGTTTATTTTCATCCATTAACAAAAGGATGTAAATGAACAGAAGAGGAATCTAAATCAAATCCATATTTGGTGTGACCAGCCTAAATCAAATCAATATTTGGAGTGACCACACTTTACCTTCCAGACAGCATCTACAGATGCCCGCCTTGCCATGGGCAGCTCCCTCACTCTGACATCTCTCCATTAATGTATAGTTACTGAGCATGTGTGTGTTTAATTCAGGCCTACAGCTAGTATTTTAATAGTACTTTACTTAGCCTATTGTAATCAGAATCCATGTTATATTTAGCCTATGCACTGTGAAACACTTCAGTTTACACTTTACGTGTTATGTATGATAGAAAAGCCCTTCAAATTAGCCCTTCTCTCTTGATTGCCTTTTTATATTTTGTTTATGTACAGAATTACTTGCAGCCAATTGAATTCAATCAATTGCTTTCAATAGAAGTGTTAAAAAATTAAGTCTGCGTCCAGTTATTCCGATTAACATACATAAGGGCCCCTCCCCGGTAAATTCTCTATCATGTAAGGGGTCCTTGGCTGAAAAAAGATTGAGAACCTGTGATCCTAATCTGCATATCTTTACGACTGTGGGAGGAAACCGGAGCACCCGGAGAAAACCCCCACTGGCACGGGGAGAACATGCAAACTCCACACAGAAAGGCTGAATAGTTACAAGAACCTTCCTGTGAAGTAACAGAGCTGATCCCTGCACCTCCGGACCAGCCTAAAGCCAGATGTTGTCCAGATGTCCTCCAGTCTTTCCATCGCCGCCACTTCTACTGCCCCATCTTCTTCAAGATCTTATCCAAGGGACGCCTGTCTTTCACTTGGATGGTCCTATCCAACAGAGCCGCGAACCCCTTCTGGTGGGCAAATCCTTTGAGCATCTTTTGTCCGTAGTACCTGTGCAGAGTGTATTTCACATTTAGTTATTTTGTTTATAAGCACAATGCCCAGAGGGTTATGAGATTCTGAATGAATATTAACAAATCTAACTGAATTATTCACAAGAACCACAAACCACAAGACCATGCAAGACTTGTTAACCCACCTGACGTCTGTGGAAGCATCCACCGCCATCTTACTGACAGCAATAAGGAAACTCTGTGTGAAGTTGTTCCCTGCTGTCGGGATCTGCTCCTCTCCGAGGATGTCCGCCAGCTGGTGGAGGTGCTGGGCTGTGCAGCCCCTCACTGCAGCACAACGGTGGCTGAAGAAGGGACAAAAAAACGGAGAACGTTGAATATGATTCATTTAATTTACTTTAAATGCTGGTGTTATATTTCCTACTAAAGTCTGATCACATCCTCTCCTCTTACCTCAACCCTGTGTTGAGGAGAACACTTATCACTTTACTGGTGCTGCAGCTCTCCACCAGCGCATCCAGGACAGGGTTAGCCTGCTGGTAAATGAAGGCGTTGGTTGTGTATGCCAACTTCAGCAGCAGGACGCGGCCTGTCCACTGTGCCTCATTGTCCATGGCCCTCCCCAGTTTGGTATGGAGCTCTGCTAGGGTGCTCATTGCAGAACAGGCCACAGCAGAGCGCAGTTTTTTGACCTAAATAGTAAAAAAGAGTCAATACCCCTGTGTAAACAGTATAGGTACAAGTACATGTACAAGTAGGCAAATGAGAAGTCAATGGAACAAAGAAACAAAGAGGAAAATGTCTGCAATACCGCTTCTGTGAGGACCAGGCATACTTCATGGAGTTTGGTCTGCAGGTGTTCTGGATGGTGTCGTGCCAGAGCTCGAACAGATTTCAATCCTTTCATGATTTTTCGTGTTTTGATTACAACTGTGTTAATCATTGATTTAGAACCAACAGCAGACTGCTGTGGCCCATGCTGTTTAAAATCTATCTTTACTTCTGTAATGTGGATGTCCTACCAGTTATCCGTGGTCAGCTGCGTGAAGCAGAGGGACAGGCTCTTTGCAGGATCAACCAAAGGCCGGAGGTCTTCTATTGGGGGACATTTTGTCCCACTGCGAGGTCCTTTTCTGCTGGGCGGGGCAGCTTCTGAGGGTGGTGCTGGAGACTTGGGTGCCACCGCCAGGGTCCCACGGCGAGGTCCTTTTCTGCTGGGCGGGGCAGCTTCTGATGGAGGGGCTGGAGATTTGGGTGCAACCGCCAGGGTCACGCTACAAGGTCCTTTTCTGCTGGGCGGGGCACCTTCTGAGGGTGGTGCTGGAGACTTGGGTGCTCCCGCCAGGGTCCCACGGCGAGGTCCTTTACTGTGGGCTGGGGCGGGTTCTGAAGGTGGTGCTGGAACTCTGGGCGCCACCGCTGGTGTCCCATTGTGAAGTCCAGTTCGGTTGGGTGGGGGAGCTTCTGATGGAGGTGCTGGAGACTTATGTGCTACCACCAGGAACCCACGGCGAGGTCCTTTTCTGTGGGCTAGGGCAGCTTCTGAAGGTGGTGCTGGAACCTTGGGTGCCATCGCCAGGGTCGCCTCTGATGACTGGAGCTTGCACCCATCAGTGGCCTCCTTGGCTGTTTAGATTACCAACAAACATAGTCATGAACACTCACATTTACACTTTACTGTAATCCCAATCTTCACCTATTTACATTCAAGTTCCCATAAAGAAACTCATCTCTCAAAAGTATTAACGTATCTGCGCCACCAAATTTCATTGTTATCACCGGGAGACGAGATGGTCTCCTGGTTGCTCTGTCTGACAGAGCTGCGGTCTGTCCACAGAGCTGAGGGACGCGTCTGTACGTGGTTCTGTCCTGATTTGATTTCTGTCAAAAACCACTTCACCTCCTCTCGCAGCTCATACAACCGCTGTAACACCTGCCCCCTGGTGAGCCAGCGAACTTCAGTGTGCAGAAGCAGCTGTTCGTGCCCTGATCCCATCTCCTGGCAGAGGACCCCAAACAAGCGAGAGTTTAGCGGCCGTGATTTGATTAGATGTATTATTTTCACGGATTGGTTCAGCACAGAGTCAAAGAGAACCGTCATTCTTTTAGCAGCTAGTGCTTCGCGATGGACCATGCAATCTGTCCATTTCACAAGTGGAGCTACTTGCTGAACGCGAGCAGCTAGGCCACGCTCACGCCCTGGTGTGTGTCTTCTCTCTGCTCTGAGCCTGCGCGAGGCTACTGCTGACTGTGAGTGATTGGGCTTAAAGAGTACTTACTTTTGATACTTATTTACACTTTTCTGATATACCTTTACATTAGTAAAACTTCTGAATACTTCTTCAACCACTAAATCCCAGGCCGCCTGTTAGAGCAATCTTGTAGCAGCTGTGACTAAATAATGTTTGGGCATGTGTGCATCATTACCTCACGGTATCAGAGGACCATTATCCATACATATTTGTGTAGGGTTTTGATTTTGTTTCTGGACACTTTTTCCCTTCCTTAAAAATAAGTTACCATGCTTTCATAATGTTTAGGAATTTACTTAGGATCCTCTCCTCTTACTGGCGTAAATACTCTCCAAAATAAAAAATAAAATTATTCCCTTTAGAGGCAGATTCTTACCTGACTTTTGTCCAAATGACAGCTCGTGAACTTGCGGAGAGTAGACAGTGCTACCCAAAGGCGCCAAATTTGTTGCTCGGCAGACTTTTTTCGCTCAGTGATGGATGGTAGAGGATGGATACCCGACCCGAGCCTGACGGGACCCGCCGGCTTCGAACTGATTTTTAGATTGGATGCTCGGGTTCGGGTCGGGCTCGGTCACATAAGCGCGCTAATGGCATTGAACATTTTGAATTTAAAACATCTTATTATGTAGGTAACCAATGGGCCTGTTTCACCTGATGCAAATGTTAGTTTTTGGATTAAAATAAATGTCAAATATTACCCTAACATCCGTCTTCCTGTGTGCGGAAATTTGTTAATCTAGCTGTGACAACGAAAGACGTGCGTATTAAGCTACATGTGGCAGCGCATCGATGGATTATGTTAAAAAGAAGTTGGCCGCAGGAGATTTTAAAACTATTGAAAACAAAGGAAGGACAGCTGTGTTGAAGTATTTCTACATAGTTGTCAAGGCCGATATTGATGTTGGTTATGATCAATGTAAGGTTTGCGGAGTTCTCATGACATATGATAGCAAGAGGACCGGGAATTCCGCCCTGCAGCGTCACGTGGATAGAGTTTGTTAGTCACCTGGGCTACTGCAGCCGAGCATCACTGCCTTTACTAGTACCTCAAGAAAAATCCCTCAGCAAGCCAAACAAAACTGACTGAAAAATAAGTTGAGTACTACTGTAAAGACATAAGGCCATTTCGTTCCATCGAAGGAAGGGGTTTCATTGAGTTGGCCCAGCGGCTTATTAACGTCAGTGTTAAATATGGTTCAGTGGCAGCGCAGGACGTAGGCCTACTGCCTGACCCCACCACTGTGTCAAAACGGTGCCGTGAGGTGGCAACAGAGAAACGCACAAAGCTGGTTGACCAGATAAATGGCATTATGACTGAGGTGAATTACATCGGAATGACAACGGATATCTGGACGGAGGATTATCACAAATTAAGTTACATGACCATCACTTGCCATTTTGTGACACGAACATTTAAAATGATAAGCACCGTATTGACAACAGCCGCATTCCCACTGGAAGAGTCTAAGACAGGGGAGAATATTAGGAGAGAAATCATCAGACTTCTAACGGAGTATGGCCTGGATATGAGTCTGCTGAATAAAGTGGTGTGGGTGACAGACCAAGGCTCAAACATCATCAGTGCCCTCAGACAATATCGAAGACTAGACTGCCAGGATCACCTTTATAATACAGTGATGCGACACGCCCTGGACCCCACACAACTGACCCAAGATGCCCCGACTGTTGCCGAGACTCTGCCAGCTACGAAGGCACTGGTCAAGTATGTCAAAAAGACGGGCATGGCAGCTTTGCTGTCAAAAACAGTCATCCAAATGGCAGACGTGAGGTTTAGCACGGTATATCTGACCTTAAATTCTGTCCGCTCGGTGTATCAAGAACTACGCGAAAAACTAGATGAGCGTGCAGAGGGCTGGCGGATCGATGCCATATCTCCAGATGTCCTTGACTTTCTTGTCGAGTTCCTGCAACCATTTTATGATGCCCAGCGTGAACTTGAAGGGGACCAGTACCCAACCATAAACCTGGTGTTTCTGTGGTTTGAGCGACTGAAGCGTCACTGCAACAGAAAGACGACTGACAGCCCCTATCAAGCCATCATCTGCGAGCGGCATCTCAGTTGGATTTTGCGTAAAGTGGAGATCCAAGAACTCCAAAAAATTGCAACTTTCCTTTGGCCTAAATATAGCCAGCTCCGAATGTTGTCCAATTCAGAGAGAGACAACCTTCACCTGGAGGTTCGGAGACAGCTCAGTGACCTCCATACTGAGGAGGCCGCCACTGAAGGACCTGCGCCCAAGAAAGCTCCAGTTGACTTTGAGGAGTGGGAAAATGTACCACTGGCAGATGCCACGGACAAAGTCAAGATGTACTCGACTCATAATCCCGCAATGCAGGACAACAGAGATTTTTTGGGCTGGTGGAGAGATCAGCAACTCAACTACCCGAAGCTTAGTGTCCTTGCCCGCGGCATCCTTGCCATTCAGCGCTGCTGGCAGGGCCATCGAGCAGAGGACAGCCTTGAAGCCATCCACCGTTCATGCAATCCTTTTTCTGCATAAGAACATGGATTAGCCTAAACTTTGATGAATGGATTATGTAAATAGATCCCATGTTGCAGTTTAGTCTATACAGTTTTCGAGGCAAATTGTTAAAGTGATTTTCATGTCAATAAGCTCCATTTGTGATACGTTAATGTTATCGCTGGGGATATTCGTGTTGATTTGAATTAATTTAAAGATTCAGAACCTGTTGTGTTATTTTTGGGATTTTGTTCTATTAGCTTTGCCCATTTTTGATAGGGCTATGTTAATTGAATTTCAATTGGCTATGATTGGGCCTCTTGTGCGCGCCTGTGTTAATGGCGCTTGTTGCCCCGTGTGCATTGATGCGCTTATCTGTTGACATTTCCGAATGCCTTCCTACAATTGCTTAATAAAAGTTGGCTTTCCACACAAACAAACGTACATGTGTCATTAGTATGAGAAAAAAATTTGATTTTAACTGTGTTGGGCTAGTGTCGGGTTCGGACATAAATATCTTAATGCCTGTTGGGCTTGGGTCGGGTTCGGTTACTGCTCTGTTGGACGCGGGCCGGGCTCGGACAGAAAAATCCATCCCAATCCGCACTCTAATGGATGGAGATATGCGCTGCACAGTGGAGTGTGCGCACTGCTTACTTTCAGGTTTTGTGGGGAAAACCGTTAGCAATGGTGCTTAACACCACTATTAAATTGCTATGGCTACCCTTCTAAATAGCTTAATTTGTATAAAAAGTGGCAATTGTTTAAAATAGCATCCATGTCTGACATAATCAATTTTGAATATTGTAGGAGTGGAGCCATGGACTGTATACACTATATATTAATATTAACGGTCTATGAGTGGAGCCCAGGTGGAGCACACTTAGTTTAGCCCATCTACTGCCCATGTGGGGCCCAACAACAAAGCCCACTCTGTGCCCATGCCCAGCCAAAGCCCAACCAGCCCAAGTGAGGCCCATGTGGGCAGCTTTAATTGCAGTAAAAAAACAACTTCAATTGCAGTAACGCACCGCATTAATCGTCAGTAACGGTAACGGTGATAATAGAGGGGAAGAGAAATCAATAAGGTTACGTGTTACTGAAAAAGTAACACCGTTATTTATGACGCCGTTATTCCCATCACTGTGAATAACACATATGACGTTTCACAATTTAAAATATATTTTTTCAAATGAAGCAAGTTTATTGTAGGTTTGTCATATAACCACTTAGTTTTGTGTAAAACTGATCAGTGAACTACTTATTTTTTCTCACGCATTATACATCAGCAACATCAACTTAGCAGTTTGCTCTGCAAGTTTTACTTCGTTCTTCCAGGACAAGGGGATGAGTATTAAAACTGGCTGGCCATGTTGAGAGCTGCAAGGGTTGGAGGAGTGTTACCAAGTATTTTACGTAATAGCATCAAAAGCTATCAACTGTGTGATGATTAAAGATGATAAACTAAGGCATTAAACATGAGTAAAACATGAGGTTCATGTAGGCTGATATAGCAGTGTTAGCAGGGTTGTTGCTTTGCAAGTGAACCGAAAATAACTGCGAAGGGAAATTAATATTATATGATATATAATATTTGTAGGTAAGGTGTATTCAATACAGAAATTATTGAAGAATAATGTTGCATGTTAATAAAAATAAAAAACATATTTGGATGAGAAAAAGCATGGACCAATAATTCTTATTCAACCTTTATTTTAACTGGACAATACAATGAGGTAGCGCTCTCACTTACAGTATATCAGAGTAATACACCAAAGTCGATCCCCTAAATACAGTGAGGAAAATTAATATTTCAACACCTTGCTATTTTGCAAGTTCTCCCACTTAGAAATCATGGCGGGTTCTGAAATTGCCATCGTAGGTGCATGTCCACTGTGAGAGACATAATCTAAAAAAGAAATCCAGAAATCACAATGTATGAATTTTTTAACTATTTATTTGTATGATACAGCTGCAAATAAGTATTTGAACACCTGTCTATCAGCTAGAATTCTGACCCTCAAAGACCTGTTAGTCTGCCTTCAAAATGTCCAACACCACTCCATTTATTACTCCTAAATTAGATGTACCTGTTTGAGGTCGTTAGCTGCATATAGACACCTGTCAACCCCATACAATCAGTAAGAATCCAACTACTAACATGGCCAAGACCAAAGAGCTATCCAAAGACACTAGAGACCAGAGGTGGGTAGTAACGAGTTACATTTACTCCGTTACATTTACTTGAGTAAGTTTTTGAAAAAATTGGACTTCTAGGAGTAGTTTTAAATCACTATACTTTTACTTTTACTTGAGTAGTTTAGTGAAAAATAAACTGTACTCTTAC
>NC_048420.1:8325227-8428398 GCF_013103735.1 Etheostoma cragini | reverse complement strand
CCCCCCCCCCCCCCGGCCTCATAGTGAAAGCGGCGTCTTCTGTGTTGACCAAACAAACGGACACGTGAGCGTTCAACAACTCAACCTCTAACTGAGGAGACGTAGCGGTAGTTTTAGTTTTTGCTGTGGAGAGGTGGATGTTTGCCTTTTAGGTTACATACAGAATGTTTTACACATGCAGTATCCATCCAAATTTGATGTGACAAGTCTCTCAAGTAAGCTAATTTGTAATTAATAAATTAATTTTAATTTATTTTATTGATTGAACTATAATTTGCCTAAATATGATTATTTTGTATTTCTGTCTGTCTGATTGATGCTTGTGTTAAGACATAAATCAGACGTTACTCAACAGTTACTCACTACTTGAGTAGTTTTTTCATCAAGTACTTTTTTACTCTTACTCAAGTAATTATTTGGATGACTACTTTTACTTTTACTTGAGTCATATTATTCTGAAGTAACAGTAATTTTACTTGAGTACAATTTTTGGCTACTCTACCCACCTCTGCTAGAGACTAGATTGTACACCTCCACAGGGCTGGAAAGGGCTAAGGGGAAATTGCCAAGCGGCTTGGAGAAAAAATGTCCACTGTTGGAGCAATCGTTAGAAAATAGAAGAAGCTAAACATGAATGTCAATCTCCCTCGGATTGGGGCTCCATGCAAGATTTCACCTCCTGGGGTCTCAATGATCCTAAGAAAGGTGAGAAATCAGCCCAGAACTACACAGGAGGAGCTGGTCAATGACCTGAAAAGACCTGGGACCACCGTTTCCAGGGTTACTGTTGGTAATACACTAAGACGTCATGGTTTGAAATCATGCATGGCATGGAAGGTTCCCCTGCTTAAACCAGCACATGTCGAGGCCCGTCTTAAGTTTGCCATTGACCATATGGATGATCCAGAGGAGTCATGGGAGAAAGTCATGTTGTCAGATGAGACCAAAATAGAACTTTTTGGTCATACTTCCACTAACCGTGTTTGGAGGAAGAAGTATGATGAGTACCATCCCAAGAACACATCCCTACTTTGAAGCATGGGGTGGTAGCATCATGCTTTGGGGGTGTTTTTCTACACATGGGACAGGGCGACTGCACTGTATTAAGGACAGGATGACCGGGACCATGTATTGCGAGATTTTGGGGAACAACCTCCTTCCCTTAGTTAGAGCATTGAAGATGGGTTGAGGCTGGGTCTTCCAACATGACACTGACCCGAAGAACACACACCCCGGAGAACCAAGGAGTGGCTCTGTAAGAAGCATATCAAGGTTCTGGCGTGGCCTAGCCAGTCTCCAGATCTAAACCTAATAGAGAATCTTTGGAGGGAGCTCAAACTCCGTGTTTCTCAGCAACAGCCCAGAAACTTGACTGATCTAGAGAAGATCTTTGTGGAGGAGTGGGCCAAAATCCCTTCTGCAGTGTGTGCAAACCTGGTGAAAAACTACAGGAAACGTTTGACCTCTGTAATTGCAAACAAAGGCTACTGTACCAAATATTAACATTGATTTTCTTAGGTGTTCAAATACTTATTTGCAGCTGTATCATACAAATAAATAGTTTTAAAAAATCATATAGTGTGATTTCTGGATTTTTATTTTTTTAGATTATGTCTCTCACAGTGAACATGCACCTACGATGACAATTTCAGACCCCTCCATGATTTTGAAGTGGCAGAACTTGCAAAATAGCAGGGAGTTCAAATACTTATTTTCCTCACTGTAAATGCATCGGAATGGGACATTCCTCAATGAGGATTGCAGAATTGTTTGTATGGCTTTCATTGTAAATAGAAACTGCATATTAACAGAACAGAAATGTTGAGGGTTAACCTTAAAGATACCCAGTGGAGTGTTTGACCACGAGTAGCACTACAGAACAATGTTTGAGCCAATCACTCAGGATTTTATGTATGCAGGTATGCTGTTGTGAACGTGCATACTGCCCCACAGCACCCATTACTGAAAATATGTCCCTGCTTACAGGCTGTACTCAAGTGGTGGTGGTTATGATACAATGTGATTAGATAGCGTGGTCCTCCTTCTAACACGGTGTTCTCTCTGGCTTTCTCTCTTGTTCTCTGGCTCCCCTTCCCGCTGGCTGTGGCTGTCCTACTGTGATTAGGATTTCTAGAAATAACCAAATCTGAACTAGCCTTAAAAACCAATGTGTGTAGGGTAATAAATATAATGTGTGTAATCATAGAATGCAGCTATTTTAAATTATAATGTAAACCGCCAAACTGTAAAAAATATTAAAACATGAGCTCAGTTTCCTTAACGGTAGCTACAGCCCTAACTTTTAATCTTCTAATTTTCAGTTTTGTCAAAAATTGTAATTGGTTGTACTGGAAGGATTAATGGGTAGCTCTACTAGCTACATAGTGCCACAGCAAGCATGCTTGAAGTTGTATGGCATTTTATCTGGTTTCCCATGGGTCTCTCCCCCCCGCAATACCAAAACTAATCAGGTGGTCAAGTGGTAATCTGCTCTTGGCCATGACATGTCACAGCGCTGGTCTGAAATCAAGGAGGACCAGCATCTTTATGACACTGGTCTCCTTTGCATCATTAACTGAAGCTCCAAGCAGTCTCTGCTGTCACAGTCAAGCTTAGTCACGGGACACAGGGACATTATTGAAGCAACACTGAGCTCTGGCTGGGACCTGCACTGTAAGAGGAGTTTCTGCAGAAAACCATCCATACAGTCCCTTTTACATTTAACATCCCCTTCTCACCCTCCATAATCACCCTGCAAAAGAAAACTCCACATACAATATTAAATGAAGTTAACTGTTGACACGATACAGCAATATGAGCTATTTAAAGGTACATCATGTAATATTTAGATGGGAGAAATAACTTAGACGATGTACCTTTAGATTAGCTGTTACATGGTTAAACCTCATTAGCTCTTACCAGTGTATCACCGTGTCCCACTTATCAGTCTCAAAGTGGCCCAGTTACATAGGAAATGCCATTTAAGTGCCCATATTATGCTCATTTTCAGGTTCATAATTGTATTTTGAGGTTGTACCACAATAGGTTTTCATTTCCAAAAAAACATATTTTTGTTGCACTGCACATTGCTGCAGATCCTTTTTTCACCCTGTGTGTTAGGTGTCTGTTTTAGCAGGAAATGATGGCATTAAAATGACTAGGGTCCCATGACGATCTACCAAAAAGGGAAGGCACTTAGTATCTCTCGTGCTCTACCGTGTGTTAGATTTACCTCTCAACTTGGCAATGGCCAGAGTTGAATGTGTTCCATTTACAAGTCGGGATTTTTCATTGTTTCTGTTAGCTGTAGTCAGGTTAGCCATTGTTAGAAATACCAGTTAATCACAACGCATAACACTGTTTTGTGCATGTAAACAGAGTTGCAACATGTCCACAGATAGAAGTTGGACAGTACTTTGTGTACTACTGACTTAATGAGACACAAATAAGACAGACATGTGCTAATTACAGTATTTTACTACAGCTGCAAGGAGCAGCTGTGTTGGATTTTAAGCTCGGGGTACCCAAGGTTGTCTGAGTTCTGAGCTCAGAAATCCAAGCACAAATGGGGCACTATTACCTACTGTCATTCATTTGGGGGTGTCTTATTGAATTTTATAGCATTCAGGGAAAAAATTTAAGTTGTTTTTAAATAGTATTGAGTATATTCCAGTCTGGGATCATCCTCCAACATACATTCCTTTACTTTTATTCTAAATAAATCAAACTTTCTGCTTTTCTATCTCAAACATTAGGTCTAATTCCCTAAAAATTAGGTTTATAGACCATACATTCCAAAAATAACAGTAAAACTGAAGTTAATAAGTTAGGGTTACGTACTGTTGAAAACGTCCAAAACGTTAAAAACATTGATAAAAGGCATCAACAAAAGTGTTGATTTTCAACTTTGACGGGAAGACCACACAAGGGTTAAACATATCCAAGTTTAAACCTAAACCATAAATAGTGACTGAAAAGGATTATCCTTAGGCTGAAGCAAAAGTTTAGCAATGCCTTTCCTGAGTTCTTGCCGATGAGTTCTGTCTCATCCTGCCTTGGGGTTGGTCTTGACTCTGTCTCGATACACTCTGGTCTTGGAGTTGACTTCAGTTTAGATGGTCTTGACTTGAACACTGCAATTAGCCTACTGCCTTCTGAAAATTGTATTAACTTTCCTCTTTATGACCTTGTCCACAGAGGTTTAGCATAACCAAAGTGATTCATTCTGCATCCAGAGCAGCTCAGTCTCTCAGAAATAACTGCAGAATTGAAACTCTAATCCCCACATTATCACCTCTGTTTGCTCTCGCCCAGCTGGCCTCCACCCAAGCCCTGCTACTGCCAGTTGAATTGCCTGAAGATAAAGTGGTGATTATTACTGAGAAAATGTCTCCACACGCTGCTAGCTTAGATTTGTTTCCATTTCTCCTTTCCTCTGTCTCTCAGCCTACAAACACACGGAACACAGACTTACACTCCCCATAGACAACCCAATCCCATTTTTCCGAAGTGGCCAAAACAACAGAGAAAATGAAGGACAGTATAGAGCTCTGAAAGGGATTTTTCCCATTCAAAATCTCCACATATTTTTCATTAAATACTTATTTAAAGATTTAGATTTTTTTTGTCATTTTTGGCCTTTATTTGATAGGACAGCTGAAGACAGAGAATGATGCAGCAATGGGCCGTGAGCCGGACTTGTTTTAAGCGTGGAACCAAGCCAAAAAGCTCCAAGACTAACTGTGACCAAAAAAAATCCGATTCAGGTCAAAAGAACGTCATAGAAACTAAAAAGAAGTCAAAGCAACAAGACTGTACAGCTCATTAGGTGTCCATGTCCATGGCAACAGCAAGCTCAACCAATCAGAGACGTCGCTGCTACGCGTGTGAGTAGTGTAGTACTACTCCATGACTTCATGAATAAAAATGCTTCCTTAAATCAAGGTTGATTTCATGTGGGGCAGCAGTAGATCAGAGGGTCGCCGGTTCAAGTCCCTGTACAGACAAGTGAGGGACTGGTAGCTGGAGAGGTGCCAGTCACCTAATGGGCGCTGCCAATGTGCCCTTGAGCAAGGCACCAAACCCCCAACTGCTCAGAAGCAGCCCCCTCACTCTGACTCATCAGTCATCATCATCATCATCTCCTCATCAGTGCATAGGTCCATGGCTTGTGTGTGTGTGTGTGTGTGTGTGTGTGTGTGTGTGTGTGTGTGTGTGTGTGTGTGTATTCTGGGCCTCTGTGTAATATGTGTTCTAACAAGAGAGTTAAACAATGTTATTTCCTCTTGAGGGATTAATAAATCTTAATCTTAATGCAGATGTGTCTTCTACAGGAGCAGAAACCTTGTTTTTACAACCTCACAGCTCATTGTCTGTCCACCTCCGATGGTTTAGACTTATTGACAGATTATCAAAAGCCTTCTGGAGAGAATAAAAAGCTTTTTCACTTTCTGAATCACAATGTTGAGCTCTATTGGTTTATGTTAATTTCAATCAGCGGTCTTCCACACATCTGACACTTCTTCCATCCATATGTACCACGGTACCAAAATCCCTCCACTTTCCTGTCCCATTCAGCCACAGCATAACCAGATATGAATGGTCACAATCGGGCTGTTTACTGCCAAATAAAGCAGCAGCTGGCAGACGAGATACAGCGGGAGCTGTCACACACCTCTGGACCTCTGCACAGCGCTCTCTGACTACACTGAGTGTTTGAATGTACAGCGGCTAAATGCTGCACATGTTATCTTCAACTCACTGATTTCATTTAATTATTACACGCCTTTTGAGTCTTTGCACAGGTGGAAAGACTATAAAATGGTGTGTGTGTGTGTCTGTGTGTGTGTGTGTGTGTGTGTGTGTGTTTTTGTGTGCGTGTGCCGCCTGGTGTTTTATTTCCTCTCTGCCCACTGGCAGGGCAGTGGAACAGATTGTCAGCTTTGCATCACTGCTTCAGTAATGCAGCCTTTGCAGTATGTATTTTTATCAGTAGCAAAAGAGTGTGGCACTGCAGTTTCATGATGTAAGCGGAGGCTGACACGGCACCAGTAGAGGAAGTTCATGTTAGATCAACAACATGCTCAGAATCACAGAAAACTCCCAAGTGGTCTAGCTAGATATGGCGATACACTCTGTACATTAAGTATTGTATTTTCTACAAAGTGGGCAAAATGTTCAGTTAAAAGTCAAAGCCAGATATGAGATGTAACAAGCACTTTTATTAAAACAGGCTGAACAAAATAAAATGCAATACATTTTTTTAATAAATAGCCTTTACTAAATAAAAAACAAAGACAAAAATCAGAAACAGCACTGTCTCTGAGAAAGCTCCTTCATTTAATTTCATGGGTAACAGAACGGTTAAACAAGACAGAGAGAGCTATACTAATGTAAAGGAAACATTATTATCATTAATTATTGTTTTTAATTCTACTGTTTGTTAAAAACTTTCTGCAAATTCAAAACATCACACATTTCGGGATTTATTGGAGAATGAGATCTTGGTAAACCATAGGCTTCGAAGTTTAAATCGACATAAAAGACATGTCGGTCAAAATCATAAGAAATCCCATTTGTATTTTCACATGAGGGATTAAGCTGCTCCTACGAGTCCCGTACTGGGTTTTTGTAAGTAGATGTCTGTGTTTGTGTACTTCTGAAAAAGAAAATTCTCAAATCTGTATTACTCATGTTAATATGGTAAGCACACACATTAACTTCAATATATGTTGTGAAAATATTTGAAAACAATTGTGACTATAACAATTACAAAAATTAAAGTAGATCAATATATCACAATCTTAAAAGTACTGTTGAAAAGTACTGTTAGACAGTTACTGGAGTTGTTGGTTCTAGATCGTAAGACTTTTTGCATACTGAAGGCAATGAAGGTTCAGCATTATGTATATGACATAAAGCTACATGGTTCAGTCGACACTGTCCTGTTGTGGAAAGAAAGCACGTCTTGAGTCTCGTGAAGGCACCGAAGCTTTGTTCAGCTTCCTTAGATGATGCAGGCATTACTAGAATTTCAATTAAAAAAAAATTATAGTATCAAGTCATAACAAAAATTATCTTAAGACACTTTACAGATAGAGTAGGTCTAGACCACACTTTAATTTACAAGGACCCAACAATTCCAGTAAATCCCCCAAGAGCATGCATGTAGTGCAACAGTGGCGAGGACAAACTCCCTTTTAGGGAGGAACGTCAGACAGACCCAGGCTCTTGGTAGGCGGTGTCTGAATGTGCCGGTTGGGTGGGGTGTGATGAACAGTGGTAATAATAGTCACAATGAAGATAATTGAACTATGACTAGAAATAGTAATTGTAGTAGTTTGTAGCAAGGCACTGCAGGGCAAAGCAGGATGTAGCAGGACACTGTTGAGAATAGTGCACTTTTATTCTGCTGTAACAAGAAGGTGTTACTAAATAAGTTCTAAACATTTTTGAGCTTATTACTTGTCCTGAAGAGTAGTGCAGCCCCAGTCAGCACAGAGGAAAGAGCAGTTTTTTCAAAGATTTAAGAAGGCAGACATTTCAGAGAGCACACTATCGGTATTGTGTACTGAGCCTCCAGAGTTGTGAAAGTTTTAGTCAAGATGCATATATTGTATTTTTAGAAACTCAAGCATCCTTCAATAAAGTCATAACGGAGGCCTTGTATTGTCACATTCATTCTTTAGGGATGGGAGTGTGAGCTGAATGTGGATTTTAGAGCATCATATGGCCCAAAATGGTATTTCTAAACAAAGCATGCAGTTTGTGACGCAGCAAATCTGTTATATTTAGTCTTATTGAGCTCCCTTCATGACATGAATAAATGAATTGCAATCCACTTTAATAGCCCTCTGGGAAATTAAATGAAGCAGTCAAAGATGCAATAAATCTGCTTCCTGTTTGATGACCTCCCAGCAACTCTGATGTAATCATTTTGAGAGGTCTGTTATTTAATAGCCAAGGCAAAACCTGCTGCAGAGAAACATTTGACTATTTGTTTGTCTGTAGAACCAGAATTGCTACTTCTGGGGTTTTCTTTGCACTATTTAACTCTGACAGGAGTTTTTATGTGCATCAATTTGTCTCAGCCATGCATGTAGTATGTATCTATGTTCAGGATTCTCTTGTGGGTAGTTGTCATTTGCTCCCACCTGACAGGTCAGGAAGCAGCGGGTACTGTTTTTTTTTTTTGGGGGGGGGGAATCAACTTTTTTTTTAACAATACAAAACATACAATTTACAACAAGAACACATCCCCTGCCATACTGAACCTTGTCCCACTCGTCATCACCACATATGCGGTAGGCCTCCATTATCAACTTAGTTACACTTACTTAGACAAAAATTAAGACAAGATAATATAGTAAACCATAACATTTCAATACTATAGAATTCAGTGAAAAAACTAAATATACAAACTGTAAACCAGATTAACATATGTATATGTATATGTAGTAACATAATAAGCACACAGTATAGCTTCAGAAAATGTTGGACCCAGTTGCAGAGATAGCCAAGCAAAGTAGTGAGCTTGAATATTTAATTAACAAAAATCCATACAAACAAAAGTTGTCCAGAAAACAGCAGGAAAGGTAATCCAAAATGAAGTGGCAAAGGTAGACTAACACACAGAACTCCAAAACAGAAAATAATGACCTGACAACAGACAAAGGAAACACAGAGACTAAATACAAGAAATAGGAAGCAAACAAGGGACCGGTGATACAACAGGTGAAACAACAGTCTGGGGCAGAACAATCAGACAGAAAAACTCAAGTCTCCGAGGTGTTGGGCCGTTGCCCGTCGCCTCAGAGACTGTGCCGTTATATCACTGTTATATTACTGTGATGGTGCATGGCACCTCAAAATTGTTGCTGTTATTCCTTGATCCAGAGGCTCCTGCTCCCCATGTTCGGTCGGCTGCCCGGACGGCGCAGTCTCTGAGATGGAGATGGTCGAAGATCAACCGTTTCCACCTAGCGCTGCCTCTGGAGGCCTGGAGAACTTCTGTTGTTAAATCGGAATGCAGCGTTTTTTGTTGCATCTGCTTTTCTTTTTGCATGCTTCTGTATTTGCAGCACGTTTGTGTAATTGGTTGTGTTTCGTGTATATGCAGCGCGTTTGCTAAATGCTGCGCATACGTTGTGTCAAATTTAATGAAGTTGTTTTCTTAATTTACTTGTGTTTTGTCCGTTTGCATGTGTTTTCTCAAATTGTCCCTGTCGGCCACTGTAAAAAATGGGCCAAAGCTTCATCTAACCAAGGTAGATGGGCTTATTATTCTTAGCACCAGGCATATGTGTGCCTGTTTGAAAAGGCTTATAATTTCAAACAATCTTTTCTTAGCTGTTGGGGAGAGAAAACAGTGGTGTTACACTGTGTTTGTGGGTATTACTGTAGGACAAAGTTTAATGACAAATCCCAGTTTGAGTATACACTCACTTGTTAGTGTACACCAAGCTAAAACTAATGCAGTCTTATACAAAATCCCTGCAATAAAACATCCCTTCAGGAAGGTTCCTTTTTTGTTGAAACAATTTTACTTGTTAATTTTCTGTGGGAGATGAAGATGACGCCTAAAACTAAGTGGAAGCTCAGAGGGGACCATGCCTTTGCGGTATTGGGTCCAAAGTTGTGGATTGATCTGCCTTTGCACTTTAAACAGGCTTCTTCTTTGTCTGTTTTTAAATCATGTCTTAAAACCCACCTCTTCTATGTGGCTTTTGACACCTAGTAAAATGTTGACTTCATTTACTGCATTTAATTATTTAGTTTAATTGCTCTTTTTGCCCATGTATTATTTTTACTCATGTTTTAATGTTGTAGTCTTGTATTTTTCTGTACAGCACTTTGGCCAGCTGTGGTTGTTTTAAAGTGCTTAACAAGTAAAGTTGGATTGGATTGGATTAATTTAACTTTGGTCATTTTGGAGTTTGCTGTTTGTGTTGCTGTTCGACCGTTGTGAACCGTGAAGTTAACCAGCTCTGAAACAAAAATGAAGATGCCATTCCAGCCTTAGCAATGCAATGAGCAAACAGCATGGATGCAGAGGGAGAACCTCCATCTCAGAGCTTTATCACAGGAACTAGCATTGAGGTTGTAAAACATTAGTCTGGGAACAACCATTCATAAAAGGCTGATGCAGCAGTTGTTTTAGACGTAAATGCCAGAGGGTGGAATGCTTGTGGAAGTCCACTAAACTCCAGGTTCATCACATTTATGTTAAAGAACTTTTAATAGAAGGTTATAGATGCAATGGCGTCTTGTTTTGCAAATCTCATCTCCTCTAGTAGACAAAATCTCAAGGTTCTCTTCGACCTTGATTTGAAAGAGTGTTACTGAACCACATCATCATTCTCCCTCTTAATGCTCTGTTCTCTGGCACTGGTTAGTTACACTGAGTAAAAAACTGATGGACAAAAGTTCAATAGTCTGGCCTGGGGAGACTCTACATTAAGCCTCATTGACCATTGTAGACAGTTGTACACAGGGGAACTGCAGTCCAAGCAATTCACTTGTGCTGTAATGAATCTAAGGCATATGGCATATAAGGCATATTTTAGTGCACTGAAATGTCTTTGTGTGATGTGTAATATGCTCTCAGGCCTCCTGGCTCTGGGACACGACAAGCTTACTATCTACTGCAATTTGCATCTCCCTCCTTGTCATCTTGAGTTATATAAGACTTTCTGTTGCAACGTGCTGATTCAAACATCTCTTGCTCTCCCTGCCTGCAATATATTGGTTCTGCAAAGCCTTTCATCAAACCCCAACAGCATTTGTGCCGAATTACTCCTCTTAATCATGATACCATGTTTTCTGAGCTTTGTGGTTAGCTCAAGCTTACAGGTGCATTTCAAAAAAGGCTTGCACAGATGTTTCCTGGAAGACACTCCAGTGGCAGTTGAGGTCAACACCTAGATTGTCCCCAATGTTTTGTTTCTTACATTATTTCAGTTCAAGTGTAGCTCTGCTCTCAATGAAGATTAATCGCCCATCTGTCTTATTTCATTATAGTGTGTTCTGTCAGTCCTGGCTTCCAGCCCTTGCTCTGAGAACCAGCTCCATTTAAAAAACTAAACACCAAGACAGCCACTGTCAAACATAACCTTTGAAGTTTTTAAAGTTTAAATAACTCAATCGTCTGGCTCCGTTGAGAGCTTTAGGGAAGATCCATGGTAATTTATTTCCTGTTGTGTTGACACATGAAAGCAGCAGGCTGTCAAAGTGCTGAACGATGATTGCAGTGAGTGAACTCTTCGTTTTAAACACATGCCCACACTTTATATATAGACACTTTGGAGGCAGGAACTATTTCATTGGTTCATTTGGACCTCTCTAGTTAGAAAGGTTACGTAATGGAACTCTTGCTCAAAGGAGACAGGTTAAATACAATTTAATCCATAAAATAATAACAGGAGCTATCTCAAAAACACTTTACAAATAGAGTAGGTCTAAACCACACTCTATAATTTATAGAGACCCATCAATTCCCCACAAGAGCAAGTATATGGTGAGTTGAGGAAACAGGCAGAAACCTCGGACACTGACTCTTGGTGGGTGGCGGAGAGAGAGAGAGATAGGGGGAGAATGAGAGAGAGATACAGCAATATGACCCAGCAGTGGGTCTAATTGAATGACATGATGAACAGTGGCAATTGCAGTAGCAGATATAATAAACTATGACAAATATAACATGTTTCATGCTTTTTGCACTCAGTTCATTTCGACGGCGATAAGACGCAAACGCACTGCCAAGATTTTACATCGCTTTGACCATGTTGCTATAATTAGCTACAGGAGGGAAGAAGTCCATTCTTTGAGCAGCTCTGACTGCTTTGCAAGCTAGGTAATTAACTATCCAACAAGCTATAGAGCATATTTTCTGCATAGGTTCAGGTAGCAGTGGTCCTGACAATAGAATATTTAGTTGGAATGTTTTTTCACTGTTGCAGTGCTGGCCTGCTTCTCTCAACCAGTCTTCAATCATCTGACCCGAAGCTTGCGTCCAGCTAGCCTGCCTGCTAACACATCCTGACACACACTCAACCATGAAACCAGCAGCTCAACTCCCAGGAACCATCTCTCTCATGGGTAGGCCAAATTTTCTGGGCAGGAAAAGCAGAGAAAGGGGAGGTAACATTGTCCCTTATGACCTCATTAGGAGCAAGACTCCAGATTGGCCCAACTGAGCCTTCATTTTCTCAAATGCAGAGCAGGATACCCAGGTATCCTCGGTTTACACCTATCGCCATTTCTAGCTACAGGGGGACCATCGGCAGACTGGGGAAACTCATATTAATGTTAAAAAACCTCATAAAGTGAAATTGTCATGCTATGGGGCCTTTAAAGGTAGGCTAGTGCAGATTTTTTTTGTCACAATTAAAGGTTCATCCAAATCCAGATCCAAATGCAAAACTGATTTCTGGACTTGATAAGAAAAAGAATGGAGCTATTAGGGGATTTTGTATCATAAGATCAAACTTGAAATATGACAATAAAACATAAAGATTTATGTATTCTGAAAATATAGAATTTATATTATGATATTAGGACGAAGTCAAAAAAGAATACTATCGCATAAATCTCTCATTAACAACCAGGGCTGACGTCTGCTCAGTATCCAAAAACACCCACTCTATACACAGTGCTTACGTTTTCATCAATAACCACCCTCCTTTAACTTCTGTCACATTCAGTATGATATATGAAGGGTCATTTTACTCAAACTTAAAAAGAAAATGGAAAGTCAAAAGTGAAAATGACAAATAAACTAGTATTGTGTTTTAGTTCTCAGGATAGTCAGACCATAATTAATGTTTAAAAAGAAATAAGTGAATTAACTATTATATTGAAATGAGAAATCGATAATTGGTCAAATGGAAATATGAAAAGAGAAATTTTAAATCCAGAAAGGGAAAATATGAATTCCTGTGAAATGCTCAAATTAAAAACTAAATTAAATGCAAAAGTTAGTTGTTCTTTCTCATTTTTTGCTCTTGGCTTCTTTATGTAATCTGTATATAAATGACAGGTAACGAGTGGAGGGTGGCCCTGGAGCAAAGAATTACAGTCACCGCCTGTGCGTGCATGCGTGCGTGTCATGTTGTCTTGCCTTCAGGCTATTTGCAGTGTAATAGCATCACTGTGGCCAAAGACAGAATGGCTTGGTTAGAGAGCTGCTTTGCCATGAGACAATTGTTAAGCTGCAGAGGGCAGTGTTTTGGCAGACTGCTCTGCTCCCCTATGGTTTAAAGACTCCAGGTTTCCTGTGACTCGCTGGAACATTCTTCCTCACCTAACATGGTTGAGTACCTCACTCTACTTATTAGCTTCTAGAGTTTTGTGTATAAGCTTGTCACTACCCTTCACTTTTTAAGTTTGCTTCAAAATGGCCTGGTTGAGTCTTTTGTGCTCAAAGTCAAGTCTGCTCTAAGCTGCCTGACTCCTGCTCACGGCTAACCTGCCGGCCTTGCCTTCAAGAGTCTTTGTGAATAAAACTCATAAATGTTAGTGTGCTGTATTCATATAGCGCTTTTCCAGTCTTAACGACTGCTCAAAGCGCTTTCACAACTACAGGAAACATTCACCAACCACACACATTCATACACTGTGGCCGGGGTTGCCGTACAAGGTGCCACCTGCTCATCAGATAAACACTCACACAGATTCTCACTCCAATGCCCAGCACCGGGGGTAACTCGGGGTTCAGTTTATTACCCAAGGACACTTCGACAATGACTACACGGGCGGGGTTCGAACCACTAACCTTCCAATTGGCAGGCAACCGCTCTACCACTGAGCCACAGCCGCCCTCATAGGCGTCACCATGGCTCACCTGTGTCCACATCATTCAAAACCCAACAAGAATTAAAACACAAAACAAAAACTTTCTTTGATCATGAATCCTAATGTGATCGTGAATTTCTCAGGTATATCAATGAAACTCCACGGCAGACTGGAGTCTTTGTTGTAGCATAACATTCGTGTAAAATGTTAATAGTCCGTCTAGTTCTTTCCCTGGGTGAAATTCCCAGGTTCTGTTGGTATTTTCTTTTTGTTTTGAGGGTCTTTCCAAGACCACCACTTCCATCCGAACCATCATCTACTGGCTTGACCTCTGTGAGTTGAGTCTGAAAGCAGTTACAAGCGCTCGGAGAATAAAGAATAAAAATAAAAATGACACAAAGCAGAGTTCAGTTTGCAATGTTGTGAAGGTTTAATGAAACCCCTACCGGTATCCTATCAATGGTTCCAGTCAACATGAGAGAAACCAAAAAAGAAAGAATAAGTGGTGCGAGATTGGTTCACACCAATTATTCTTCAGCGAGCTAAACAGTAAAGCCATTTATGAAATAAAATGTCTTGTATGATTTGAAGAAGTGATTCCAGTTGGGCTGCAGCTAACAATTATTTTGTGGATATTTTCTGGATGACTGGATTAGTTGTTTGGTCTCTAAAATGTCAGAAAATTGTGAAAAATGTGGATCAATTTCCCGTTGCAGCTCTAGATTCCAGTATGTGCTTTTTACTCTTAGAGAGCTCTGTCAGTAGCTATGTTTCCATCCACAGGTTTTTATCCAAATTAAGTGATATCAAATGAAAAATGCCTTATGGAAAACAGAAAAATTCAATGGAATGGAAAATCAACTCAAAGAAGATACGTTCAGTCTCATCCGATATCCGATGGAAACGTTATTTGCCGAATAATAAAATGAATTGCAAGTAAGTTTAAGGTAATTTTATGGTTGCAACCCGCCTCAAAACAAAGACGTTTTAGTTAATTCTGAGTTCTGATCTGCTACTACACTATGACCCCCCAGACCTCTCAAGTCATCTGGGACAGGTCTGCTTTCTGTCCCCAGAGTCAGAACTAAACAGGGGGAAGCAGCATCCAGTTTCTATGCTCCTCATATCTGGAATAAACTCCCAGAAAACCTGCAGGTCCACTGCTACTCTCAGTTCTTTTAAATCAAGGCTGAAGACATTTATTTTTGATGTTGCCTTCCTTTAAATGACTGTTAATTTCTTTCATGTTTAATTTCTTACGCTGCACTGTAACTTTTATTCTTGTGATTTATGTGTCTTGATGTTCTTATTTTTGATTCACTTGTTTTATCAGTTTTTATTTTTTTAACTGTTTTTTAACTGATTTTGTGTAAAGCACTCTGAACTGCCCTGTTGCTGAAATGTGCTATACAAATAAAGCTGCCTTGCCTTGCCTTGCCTTAATTTCCGCTATTTTAGACAGCAAAAATCTAAGAAATGCCATAATTGACCAAGGAACTCGAGAAGGAAATGTCCGACAAAGGCTACGACAAGCCGTGGGACGTCCTCCGGAGTAAATGGAAGGCGCTCAAACAGAGAGACATGTCTCAAAATCGAGTTGTCTCGCAGTGGTACCGGAGGGAAAATAAAAGGCAAATTGCATCCGCATCATCATAGCAATGTGCAGAGCAACGTTGTTTTCTTTTTATAGATTGATATGTTGCTATCAGCTGGCACATAAGCACCATTACAACTTGTCCAATACTGATTATGTGTTGGTAGACTGAACCCCAAGTTGCCCCCGATGCTGCGCATCAGAGTGTAAATGTGTGTGAGTGTTTATCTGACATGGCAGCCTCGGCCACAGTGTATGAATGTGTGTGAATGGTGAATGTATACTGTAAAATGTAAAAGCGCTTTGAGTAGATGTTAAGACTAGAAAAGCGCCATATAAATACAGCACATTTACACACTGACATCTTCTCATTTTACACTACGTCAGATTACTGCACATCTGCGCTGACCGAGCAGAACGAATTACTAATGTCTGAATAGCATACAATGCAGTTTTTGAGACTAAGTAAGTGAGCACAGCATTAACATCCCTTTGGCCGATAAAAGTTCATAACTTCTAGAATCTGCTCTATTGCTTATGTAAGAGTAGTCCTATTGTCAGGAAACAGCTGCACAGAGGAGTAAATTAAATTGAGTGCCTCTAAAAGGGATGTTGGAGGAACCTGAAGCATTGCGTAATCCTTCACACTTTTACAATTGCTATGTTCTTTTGTTTATGAAAAGAGTTGAGGGCTGGGGATACAGTCCAGGAGAGAGGATGTGTCGGACTTCTGTACAGAAATATTGAGCTGCTTTGTAAGGAGCTTAGAGAGTGTGTTTCCTCTGATGGTCGGCTGGAGTGAGATCAGGGTTTCAGCTCGGTCCCCGCTCACTAAGTGGACTGACTGCTAATCCTTCCCTCTTCTCCCAGAAAATGTCTGACTGCATGTGTTTGACTCAAAGTGTGTGCACATTGAAGCTGGGCTCCAAAACAACATTGTTCTATGAAAAAAGACCTCATCAGCTGTTTGTTGACATTTTTGTTGAAAATTGCTGTTTGTCAAGTATGTTTCCGCAGTGAGCGGAAGGTGTTGTGCCAAAAAATTACCATGTGACATGGACGCCCAGGCTCTCTAGCACGTTGTTTTACTACTGGCCTGCTAGAACGGCCTGCTAGTGGCCATATAAATGAAGATGACTGGCTATCGATATTGTGATTGGTTTAAGTTTTATATACCGGTTTAATTTGTAGGTTCTGCTGTCTTGTTTTCTGGCGTGTATGATTGTCTACCCCACCCTGAAATGTTGCACCTGTTCCTTGTTACCACCATCCTTTCCTTGATATGCTTGGGGCAATTCCTAATTCCCAAATTTGTATCTCCTCAACTCCAGGATCCTCAATCATCAGGCTTGTCCTGCATAGTGCCAGAGAGAGAGGGAGATAATATACAGTGTGTTTCAGGGCTGTCAAAATCAACGTAATAATAACAAGTTAACACAAATTCCTTTTAACATGATTAACGCACGTGCATTCTGTTATCACGCTCCTTAGTTTGGGAACTCAGGAATCTGCAGCAGTAACATTGTGGACAGTGTTGCCAACTTGCCGACTTTCCTGCTACATTTAGCTAATTTTCAGATCCTCCTATGGACTTGAAAATAAATTCAAATATATTTCTTCTTAGATTCCAATTAAATGATTCCACAAGAATAAGGTTATCCTCATGCACTGTTGATGTGAACTGAGTTACCAATACGTCCAGTCTTACACACGCTGTGTGTGTGTGTGTGTGTGTGTGTGTGTGTGTGTGTGTGTGTGTGTGTGTGTTGCACTGTCAAATTCTTTCTGCAGTCTCACAGCATCACAGTAGTAGTTATGGCTGGAAGATAAGTATAGGGATGCAGTGTACAGCTGAGACATCCTACTGGGAAACATTTCTGTCATCCTGTTCTGGATTATTTTCTAGTATTATACAGTTGCAGAGGATTAGACAAATTCAAACACTAATCAGTGACCTATTTCATCTTAGACACTTGTATTGGCTGTGCAAAAAGGCAGTTTTAATAACCAAATAGTATCCTATTGAAAGATGTACTGTATGGGTAATGATATCACAGCATCTGAAGCAGTGTTTCAATAGCATGTTACAGGGAGAGCTACTGTAAGAATTAAATCCACTGCTTTTAAAACAAATTTACCAAATATGTATTCAAACATCTTAAAATTAAATGCATAGATTCTGGTTCATATATGATACACTTTTAGTCTTCATGCAACAAATTATTATCCTGGACTTACATTACTGATAACCATATTCCAGAGCATTCCACAGTGTTTAAAGATTTGTCAATGTGTTTGTATTCCTTCCTTAATGTTTTAGTAGGTACTGTAATGCTAATTTACATAGTTGTTTTATTAATGGAAATTACAGGTTTGTTGTTCTATTGGTTAATAATTCACACTTTCTGACGTCAGCACAAATTTTTCAAAGTAGATGTTATGTTGGTCAAGGAGCACTTACAACTTGGAATTCCACGAGTTGCTATTCCCTGATATTCCAACATGGAAGTATGTATGAACTGTATGCAAGAAAGGGATGTATCCTTCTGATGTTAAATACACATTACATTACATGTCATTTAGCTGACGCTTTTATCCAAAGCGACTTACAATTGTTATATATATCAGAGGTTGCACGCCTCTAGAGCAACTAGGGGTTAAGTGACTTGCTCTTTGGTTGATTTATCACTGTGGGAATCGATCCCAGATCGACCACACCAAAGGCATATGTCATATCCACTTCACCATCCCCACCCCCCAATGTTACAGCAATGTTGGCCGTCAAGTGTCACACCCACACCAGGTTTCTTGTAGTCTGGGTGGTTAGTACCACAGAGTTGTCTATTGTTGTAGTCAGGTCCTGGTTACGAGAGCCTTTCCCTGGAAGGAAAAGGACCTCAGTCCACTCCATAACATCAATCTTGTTAATCTGGAACCAAGACCTTGCTTGCTTACTGGTGTGTTTTGGGTCATTGTCTTGTTGAAAGACCCGTTTCAAAGGCATTTCTTCAGCATAAGGCAACCTAACCTCTCAAGTATGTTGATGTATTGAAATTGATCAATGATCCAACACCACAGTATGAGAAGCATCCCCATAACATGATTTTTGCACCACCATGCATCTGCATTATAACCAGCATGCCATAATTGACACCTGTTTCTTCACAGAATCAATCAACTCACTAACTGAAAACAACACTACTATAATTGTGAACATGCCCCTTTCAATTACAGATTCAGTTACACAGAATGAGCAGCATGCACGTCATGACTGTTGGGTATGTTGGTTTTCTATAACTCTACAACCCTTACTAGTAAATAATTTGCCATGTAGAAATATCACTTCTACCAAAAAATGTGATTGATGATGTTAGTGATGTTGGACTGCTATTATTTTGAACACAACTGTGGTCCTTTCCTTGAAAAATACCACACATTTTAACCAAGGATGTTCAGCACACACTTTTAGGCATACTCCTGTAAGTACATGCAAACCTTCTTAATCAGTATATCCCTGATAAGTTTTATGTACCGTTAATGCATAAAATATTTTTTCACACAGGAGATGTAGAAGAAGACGCCATGAGGTAAGGGGTATAAGGGTCCAATTTGTGAGGGTACACATTTGGAACTTCCACCCTGGCTCAAGATGGCGAGCAATTCAGCACAACACGAGAGCATTGGTGAGCCAGTAACGAAAAGGGTAGGGCACTGATCCTCGTCCTGATTGTTGTGCGATCTGCTGTCATGTTGTGATCTGCTGTTGTGTTGTGGTGATTTGCTTCCCTTCAGAGCAAATAGAGCAAAGAGTAAATAATATAGTTAGTTTGTGTGTGTATAATATAGCTACTGTTTAAATTGTATAGTCATTTTCATGCAAACAGTTTTACACTAAAATAGCCTATAAGGGCTATGTACAGTATATAGCGGATGCGCACACGCTACATATGTACATTATTAAAGCGCATGTTAAAACACTGCAGCACGTTATACTTAATTTGCAAAGATGTTTGATGTTTTTTAAAAGCCTGTTCTGTTGGCTCAACTCCTCTCTCCTGTGGGCGGGACTAAGATTTGAAGAGAGGAATTGAGGAGAGGAATCGGGATACACAAAGTGGGAAATGGCAAAGGGTTATAGTGTCTGTTTCCCCCTTGGACAAAAAACTGAAGAGTGACAGCATTGATTGAGAATTCCCCATGATTAAATGAGTTTGTTTGAGTATAAAGTGTAGAAACATAGTAGGCTGAGGGTTATGTAACCAGAGTCCAAACAATGTAAACACTGAGAGGGAAGAAGCAACATCAGCTACATTGGAGTGGCAAAATGTCAGACGCATATCTGCAGGAACCCACACACACATGCAAATACACACAGTCAACAGCCTACACACACACACACACTAACTCAAATGGAAAAAATGTTGTTACCACCCCCGACAGCACAGCCTGTGCTGTTTCCCAGTTTCCCTCACTTTTTGGTTTTGCTGGGCTACTTAGAGCAGCTTTTATAAAAATAAAAAAAATAGGATTTGTCAATGTTTCCAGTAAGAGTTAAAGAACAATTATTTAGCACTTAATATTCAGAACATTAATATAGCAGCTATGTAAATATATAGTGGAGCAGAGAATGAAGTCACACCCCTTCTTTGAGAGTTGGAATTTGAGCTTCTCCGTTCTTTGTTTTTGTTAGTATTTGGCAGGTTGGAAAGTGGTCTGTGAGGGCCATGTGGAGGCTAGTCTCACTTTGCCAGAGCATCCACATGCTGCGGAGCGACGGGAGTTCTGGCTCGTCCACATAGCATTCCGGGATGGGAGAAAAACGTCTTCTGGTTCATTGGCATTTCTTTAAACCAATCACAATTGTCAAGGGCGGTGCTAAGCTCCACAAGGAGCTGCTGTAAAATTGTTGTGCGAGAGAAAACTCAGATTTGATTTTACCCTGCAGAGATCTGAGAAGCGGTTTAGTACAGTCCTCATAAATCCACCAGAGTTTAAAATTCCAACAAGATGAAAGCTGAAGGTCTGAGCTGTAGCCTTGTGGTATAGCCTTGACCTCAACCTGCACATGGGATTGGTCCTTTGTCTTGTGTCTCTCTGTGTTTGTGTCTGTTTATGTACTGTGAAATTGTTGTTTCTTTTTTTCTCCACAAGGTTTTTCTCACACACAATGTGTGTGTCTGTTTCTGCATGTGTTGTTTTGTCTCCCTCCCTCCAAGCTTTCCTCTGTGTTTTTTGGCTATGTGACGCGTTGTGTGCATTGTTTCTGGTTGTTTGTGTACTATTGATAGTGTCTAAATATATTTTAAAAAATTAGATAAATGTGATCACAAAAAAGAAGAAAGCAGATGGAAATGGATATTGGCAAAAACACATGCATCCAGCAGAATTTCCTACCGCACCGAAGCAATCCCGGAAGTAGAACTTCAAAGATATCCCTCCGCGTGGCTAGAAGTATCAGCATGAGGATGAGACTAACTAGCCTGTCTTCACTACTACTACTGACGTACCCAGTTGCATGGTCACGGTCACGGTTGGAAAGACTGCTGCTGGCCAACAGCAACTGGGTCAGCCCCAGCTTTCCCTTGTTGTAGTCGTTTAGGTTGTTTTAAAAAGGTGTATTTACAAAAGACTGAATGTAAGACGACAAGAAAGCAATTTGTTTTCGGTCTTTCTCCCAGATTTTGTTACTGTGGTAGCATCCCGCAAGAGGCTGTTTTCCATTGCATCCAGCTGGAAGCAATCTCCTCAATGAGCCTCTGACAAGAATCTCCCTTCTACACATGTGCATCTGACTTATCCCACACACACACACACACAGACACACACACACACACACACACACACACAAACCCTTGTCACATGTCAGTATCTGCCCTATCGGCTCACCACTCAGAAGACACTAAACTGATATCATTACACCACCATTGTAACAATCCTTCCCAGTTATGTTCTGGCTGATCTGTTCTGCTGTTAATTTGTATATATCATTCCCTAAGTCTCTTGTGCCTGCAGTTTGCCACCTGGACCTGACACCGGCCTCCACTCCACACCTTCCAAACACAGACAAAGGACCTTAGATAACTGGATTTAACTGGACTGGAAATCCCTTTTACTGGTTCACTGCCACAAGCCTCTCATCTGCCCCTCTGCATCACCCCGCTCTCCCTGAATCAGCAACCGCACATAACGTATTGGACCCCAATAAACCATACACTTTGTATCAAATTAGACCCAAACTAAAATCAATTTGGTCATTATTACACCGTAAACGAACACGTATAGCCCACTTAGACGCATCTACCTAAATGATGCTGTAATTAGAAACCGCACAATTTCCAAATAATAAATAAGCCGTACTTTGGATTAAATTAGACCAAAAGTAGAAACAGTGGGGTCCTTAATAGAAATTAAATGAACGCCATTTCAACCCAAGCACCATTAACAAACATGGTGCTGTAATTAGACGGGTTTAATGCGATATTATATCGCCTTTATTATTTACTAATAATACCAACAGAAAATGTGCAGCAATGCTCTACAGCTGTTGAAACAAAGGGGACCTTGCCACGGTCAGGCAGAGGCCGATCTACAATGAGACAAGAACTCCAGTGTTAATAAATGACAAAGCAAAGACTAAACTACAAACAAAACCCAAGTACAAGACATTTTCAGGAAAAATGAATAAAACCTACCAACACATGTTCTGGTAAGAATACCAAAGATATTAGAGAGATATTTCCTTCTTTACAGAGCTGTGTAGACTGAGTTATTACTTTATGTTATCACTATTATTATTACTTCAACTTCAGAGCGATCTCCTCCCTCCTTTATCCAGGGTGAACACAGGAGTAGGGAGTTGGGTTGGCAACTGGAGGGTTGCTGGTTCAAGTCCACACATGGACCAAAGTATGGTGCTGGACTAGTAGCTGGATAGGTGCCTGGGCACTGCCAAGGTGCTTTTGAGCAAGGCAGCAAACTCCTAACTGCTTAGGGCGCCTTTCCATGGGCAGCAACCTAACTCTGACATCTCTCCATTTGGTGCGTGTATAGGTACTGAGCATGTGAGTGTAATTCTGTAATGTGTGCAATAACAACAGAGTGTACATTGTAATTTCCCCTTGGGATTAATAAAGTATAAATTATTATTATTATTCAAATGATAACAGAGCCTATAAGCTATACGCCTAATAGGCCTATTATTGAACAAGACCAGATTCAAATGAAGGCTTTAAAATTTGGAGAAAAGCAGTGTGCTCACTGAAATGACTTTTCACAATAATGCCATCTGGATTGATTCTATTGTGTTGAGCGGCACAATAGAATCAATCCAAGTAGCATTATTTTCACTGTATGATTGTAATTGAATGCTGCAACGCTGCTGTTGGCTGGGGCTTGAGCCACAGGACCTAATCGGAGAAACAGATTGACTTTGTAATGCTGCGAGCAGAGCAGCTTCCTTGCAGGGACAGATCCGAGGAAGCTCAGCCATGGTTATTGTTGAAAATTCCACACACTGCCAATTTAACACAGCCAGCCCTTCTCCCATCCCACTGCAGAGTCACAGTCAAACCACAGCAACCACTTCTGTATCACCACTGTGCTGCTGCAATATTGTTAATAGTGTGAAACATAGGAGATGGTGTGAGCAAGCAGCACAGCCTCTGCAAATTGCAAGGTCATACTATTAATCTAAGACAAGACGAAAGTCCAAACCGCAGCAAGGATTTTGGGGCAAATTCATTCCACTATTGTACGTGCTGTGAAATATCTTCATTATTATACTGCAGCAGCAGTTCCACGCTCTCTGACAGTAAACCTACTGCAGTATGCTCTGACTGACTGCAGATTACGTTTCATGGCACATTGATATTGTTGCTGTCAAAAATTCTACACCAGTTTAATCCCAGTGTCAGAGCAATATGGAGATAATGGTCTTCATGAGGAGGTGAGCCCTGGGTGTGCTAAGCAGCCTGAGATGAGTCAGAGGAGCTGAGTCAGAGGAGTCGACAGACACGACTCACGCTTATTCTGATCAACATCAAATTCTGACTTCACGATCACCAGCACCAAGCTATTTTCGGAGACACAGCATGAAACAAAGTCATATTACACCAGCACAGGTAGCATGTGTGATAATCACAATTAAGTAATGCTTTCAGTCAGTACAAGTGGTATTTTTTTATGGTCTTAAAATAAAAGGTAACCAAAACCCTGGATATTTTATTCTCGCCTAAGTCATCTTGCTTCATCTATGATAACACAAGTTCCAAATTGCCAATCGCAGTTCCGTGTGAAGTCCTGTGGGGTTTGTTGCTGAGTGACCATCCCCGCCCCATGTGAGTCTGCATTGCTGTCATTGGCCACAGTAACACCAAAATGTGAGAGGTAGGAGCAAAGCACGGCTAATATTCTGTTGTTGGCTGCAAGTAAAAACAGAAAAGGCTTTTGGTACTCCCATCATCTGAGTGTGTGAAGACCCAACAACAGGAAATGTTTTATTTAAAAAAAAAAATGTATTAACTTTTTTTTACTGAATCCAATCACCATTGTCCCCTTAGCATTTAACATCTCAAATATGTTTTCCACCTATAAGGAGCATGCCAATATTTCACAACAGGGATCAAACAATAGACAAAAACTCAGTGGACTTGAAATGAGTACATTTTTTGACCTCAATCCACCTTTTCATTCAAAACCTTTCTCTCCTGGTGAAGGATAAAGCCAAACACAATCTTAAGAACAATTGAACAATCCACATTTGTAGCAAGAACCCAGAGGCTCCATAAGACACATTTTTACCGAATAAAGTCTGTTCTCAATGGTGTTACAAAATCAAACAAGTTACTCCAATAATGCTTAAATTTATCTGATTCTAGTCTAACGAAGAAAGTTTCCATCCTGTAAATGTTATACATCACTTTGACCCAATCCTCCCTTTTTAGGTACCTCACTTTCAGCCACTTCCTGATGATGGCTTTTTTTACCTGCCACTAACATTACTCTGAATAAGTATTTGTCCCCTGAATATATTTTTTTCTGGTTCCCTTTTCCCAAGTGCAAATCCAAAAGTGTAAATGGAAGTTCCATTTTCAATTTTTTTTCCATGCATTTCTTTAAATCGAGCCAATACGTTCTAATAAAGGGGCATTCCTAAAAGACATGAAAAGGATTGGCTTTACTTTCTCCACATAGTCTCCAACATATCTTATCCTAAGATTTCTGTTGTGCTGATGTGATAAAATATCTCACAGTGTTCTTCCAACCACATTCTCTCCATGAGAGGGAGCATGTTGTCTTCCATTGCTGTTCGCTGATCTCTTCCCATTCCTCCTTTGACAACATCCTCCCCCTCTCCCTCTCCCACTTTTCTTTTATGCATAGTGTACCAAGACCTTTTTTAAATTTTCCACCTCTTTATATAATTTTGAGATTCATTTCTAGCCCAGATCTGAATGCCTCATCTGTAAATATCTGTAGAAATCCAGTTTTTGTTTTAAACCCAATTGATTCTATAGATCTTGAAAACTTTTAATTTTCCTCTCTTTAAAGAGCTCTCAGAATATTGTTGGTCCCCCGACCCCATCTTCTGAAGTTCCCATCTATTGTAATAGGTGTAAAATCTGAATCATGTGCAATCTACTGCAGTAACCTACTCTGCTCTATAAGGTTATTGTTTGCTATAATCTCAAACCAAATGTTAAGGGACACACCCAGCCATGGATTGAGTTCCTCATTGAGGTGTCTGCCCAGGTTTTTATCATTTATTATAGCTTGTATTGGAATGGTGGTTGATGTGTGGGCTTTGATGTCTTTCCATCTCGCACTATAAGCAAGATTACACAGGTTGCACATATATTTTATTTGTGGGGTCAATGGTTCCCGCAGCATTTTATAAAACTCCAAAGTATATCCATCCGTGCCTGACGCCTTATTTGTCTTCAGCTTCAAAATTACAGAGTTGACAATTATTTATCTCTTATGTCTTATATTTTGTCAAATTAGTCAAAGAATTCCTGATTTTATATACATTATTAATTGCCATTTGCTTTTTTAGCCTATAGGCCAACAGCGTTTTTGTTGTTGCAATCTGCTTTTCTTTTTTCATCGCTTCTGTATTTGCAGCGTGTTTTTGTATTTGCTTGTGTTGTGTGCAAATACGTTTTGTCAAATTAATGAAGTTGTTTTCTTAATTTGCTTGTGTTTTTGCCATTTGCATGTGTTTTCTTAAATTGGAAGATGTTTGCCCCTGTCGGTCACCGACTCAGGTTAAAGAGACTGAGGAGGCCAGGAAAGTAAAAGCCTTGTACAGCTACTAGCAGCTCCCCTGACCTTCCGTCTGTCAGCACATCAGATACCCGTTTAGCAGATATCCCAACTACAAGTCTTTTGAGGGTACTCGCCTGGTTATTTTCCCTGGGAACCGTGGAGGCCGCAAGAGAGGAAGTGGTTGATGTGGGTCTCAACGCCATGACCCCCTTATACCTGTCTTCAGCCTGGAGCCAATGCTGACCAGTGGACCGGAGCGTGTGTTGTCCAGTGGACCGGAGCATGTGTTGTCCAATGTACCGGCGTATATGTTGTCCCCTGGATCGGAGCCCGTGTTGTCCAGTGGTCCGGAATCCGTGTTATCCTGCGGACCAGAGCAGGGCCTCAGCTGACGTCCAGCCGTCCTGAACCTGAGCTAACGTCCAGCCGTCCTGAGTATGCGTTGACCTCTCTCCCATGATTAACGATCTAGAGGCGACTATGCTGTATTTTCCACAAATGAATGTAACTGTAGCTAAACAAAAAATAACTAATGCAGGACCTGGGCTGACAGAGCCTTTTTTATAGCTGCCCCCTCACTCTGGAACCCTCTCCCCAAATGCATCTGCGATTGCAGCAATCTGTCCATGTTCAAATCACATGTCAAAACTCTGCTTTAATGTTAGATTAATGTCTGGGGATTGAAGAGTGTGCATTTTCAGTATGTGAATTTCTTTTTAAAAAACTGTAAATTGTTGCGCCAAGGGCTTTGCAGCATACAACACCCCGCATTGCACTGCTACATTGATCCTTTTAAAGATATGTAACCAGGGACATTTGTGCTTAACTTGGAGGAGAAACATGTGAAGAATGTCCAAAGGCAAGAAATGGTTGGCCACTGGGGATATTAAAAATCATCTGAAGCCAAGACTAAGATGGCGGAGCTCTGCTTGGATCTGATAAGCAGCAGTTTCACGACAAAACGATAGACACTGATAATGTTTTTGCAGCACTAACAAAGATTTCTGGGAACTTTGCTGTTTTACCACTTCAAGATAAAGAGGCGAGTGAAGAATCTTGGAGCAGCCAAGAAACAGGGTGCTGATCTACCAACAAGCAAGTTAGTGGAGTTGATTTGGGATTTGCTGGAGATAGAGGGAAAGTGCGTGATGGAACATCCACACAGACTGGCCAGCCAGCAGCCCGGGACCGGAGAGAGAACCAGGTGCTTACTGGCAACGTTTTTTAAGATGTTGACAATGATGGTGCAAGAGGAAGCTGACTTGGCAAAATGACAACAAAATACTATTTCCATATACTCCAGAGCTAAACAGATGAAGGGTGAAAAATGAAAGCAGTGTATTAAAAACTGCATGAGTGTCAGATTGTACGATTTAGAGTACTGTCACACCAGGGTGGAGTTAAGACCTCTGAATGGCCCCAAAAGGCCAAGTAGCTGGCCAGGGTGGTACAATGAAGTGTAGTCTTGTGCTCAATGTGAGACCAGCTCTTCTGCTTAGTGTTTCATTTACTTTTTTTTGTTTTCCCCTTGTGCTGACAGGCAATAATACGGCTGTGTATTTAAGCCCCTTCATAGCCAGGCGACATCATGGCAACGCTGATGCGCTCTCCCAAGGCCCATGTGCGGCATTGGAGTGTCGCTACTGCCTGTGGCAAGAAGCACAGGACCAAACAGTGTTAACATTGCTGGGGCTGTCAGTGATGAGGAAGGGTGGGTCCACTGCAGCAGTACTTGGTGGGGCCCCCTATGGGCCGAGTGGAAGTAGATATCCTGGGGCCCTTCACCGTCACAGAGTCTGGCAACCGTTGCATAATTGTGGCAATGAACTTCACAAAGTGGTCTGAGGCGTATGCGGTGCCAAATCAGTGCAGCACCACAACAGCCGAGAACCTGGTTGAGACTGTATACACAGTCTTTGATCTCAGTAAGGTAGGAAGAGTACACAGCAGACAATGTATGTGTAGGCTACTTCAAAATAAAAGCACTTCATGTGGCAGTTTGCAGTAAAACTAAATTACTGTTAAATGAAGTTGTTTACCTTTTCAAATATCAGCTGTAAATCAAGTACTGTAAGTAATGTAAATAGTGAGTTTTAATCACACCATAATTGACCTTTTCTTTTAGAGTACCTTTAGTTTTAAACTAAACCATATGCATTTCTTATTCAAGTGCTTTGAACAAACATTTTACAACAATGTTATTTTGTTTAAAGTAACTCAAAAGTAATGCAAAAGTAGTGTAAAACATTACAATTCAGAGACAGTAATATTGTAATATAACTAACTTTCAAATGACAGTGACTAGTAATCTATGATGTATTACATCTTGGAAATAATTTGCCCAACACTGTTCATAAATGAGACTGCAGGTCATGTTAAGGTGTCCAGAGTCCTATTTCCTAGGAGCTGTGTCTTCTGCTATTCCGTTGAAACAGTGATCGCTGCACTTTTAAGATCATAGGTTACTAACACTGTGGTTGTAATATTAACAGTCAATGTTAATAAAATTCAGTAAAAAAAATGACATTGTACACCACTGGATTGATGGAACATTTTTTTCATGCACATAGTGCCATATAAAAGAAAGTGTTATTATTGGTGACAGTTGTGCGTCTGTGGAAGAATGGACAATTAAGTGTGTATGTTTAGATCTGCAGAGACTGAAGAACATTAGTAGCGTTATAATTGTAAGCGCCCAGCTCAACATGTTTTGTTTCATTCCACTTTAGCCTTTAGAACAAGTTGGCAAAGTGTGATGATTAAGAGGAATTGTCCAAGTTTCTATGACGTGTTTCAGTGTATGCATGTTTTGGACGTGTCATGGTAGTAGTGAGCAGAAGACAGTATCTGACAGGATAAAAGTAATCTTTATCACACTGGAAGCTGCAGTCCACTCAAATGATATACACGGCTTCACCAGGTGAGGATAAACTGGGTGCATAGAGACAAATTTAGAAAAACAGATTTAGACTTTTACTGTTAGACAAGAGTCTACAAGGAAATACGTTCTATCTAATCACAGTAGACTGGCAGGCGTTCTGTCTCTTATCTCTCCACACACGTCTTTAGAGGGAACATTAGGTACTGAAGGCTGTATTTATTTTTTTCACCAGGTTGGAGAAATGGCCTCAGATATCATGTACATTGCTGCCCTGAGTCGACCTAGCATGCTGGGAATGTTCTGTGATGCTCGGAAAGATAAACTGATGCCAGGTAAGTGTTGACTACCTTCTTATTAGAACATATTTCTGGATATGGCCTGTCGTCTTAGAGGAACTCTAAAACCTTTTTATGACGCAGTAACACTTATTTAACTTCACCTCTTTAACAATCATACGCACTTAGCACCAGCAGTTAACTGTGCCCTGCTCCTAAACCTGGATTATAGAGGGCTCAAAATAGAGGCTCCAGACAGAAACGCCTTCAATTGATCAGTTGTTGTTTTTATTACCACTTTTATATCGCGTTGGAAAATATATCAGCATAAGGTCAAATAAATCAATACACAGCCCAGCCTAGGACACATCATAAAAGGTTACTTTTATGCTTTACGGCTTGAATAGACAGGTGTTAAAACAGAGCGTTCCAGACATTGGGTGAATATAGGAACATTCAGACAGACTGTATGAGTAAAAAGAGAAAAATGGTGTTTGTTGAACATTAAAAAATGAAATCACGATAACGTAGAAAACATAAACTACAATTATGAACCTGAAATGGCCAGAATATGATCCCTTTGACTAAATGGTTTTCCTGCTTTGTCAGATAACTGATGTTTTTCAATTCTTTCCCCAGGTTTGACATGCGGGATGAAGAAACTCTGCAGGATAAGATAACTAACAGCTCTCAGGACAGCAGTTCACTTTGACATTTCTGCATCTGACTCCACTGAATCCAAGTGAACTCTGCTGGATGCTAAAGCTTCCTTGAAGGCGAATCTGCCAAGTGGCTGAGTGATCATAATAAATTCCATGAGCAGAGCAGAGTAACATTTCAGTACAAAACTACCACCCACCTTGAGCAGTTGCCAATGATTGACCTAAACATGGACACCCAACAGATGGACGTCATTAGGAAGGGCCTTGCAACACATGTAGGCATTCTTTATGGGGCAAATGCTTTCTTTATGTTTGACAGTGAGAAGTTAGAGGCCAGCAGCGTTTAGGACAGCCAGGGCAGCATGCACGCTTCGATAAAGAATGTCCCTTCATTTAATACTGAGGGTGAAGTTCAGCTCAAGCTGACTGATGACAAAAAAGCTCCGACTGAGAAATAAACCTTCCCACATTTGAAGAAACAGTGAAGACTGTTCAAATTCATAAAATTCAAATTCCAAAACTACCAGGAAAAAATGGAGAAAATGCTGTTCCAATGACGGTCTGGCTGAAGCCACTGAATAATTTGGACTTCAAAGCTGCTAAGCTGATGTGAGAGATCAGCATTTGACTAGTAAGGAAGGATGCTTTTGAAGATTTAAGGGAAGTAGAAATGAGATGCAATGATTCTCTGGAAGACATAGTGGAATAACCTTCCCCAGATTCAAGAAGAATTAAAGAGTTTTCAAAAAACTGTGTTATTGTTATGAATCTCCATTGTTAACCTGCAGCCAATTATGGCAGAGAAACTTCCCTCCATCTGTAGACAGAGTAAAGTCACCATTCAGTCATGAACATCTAAACAACTGGCTGTATCATTAAGAGAGAGACATTAACGTCATCAGATCCTGTGTAGACACCATGGAGGGAACAAAGATCCCCTAGACAGGGAGGTTCTTGCTCTAGGTGCAATGCTCTGTTTTCACCTCCATGAAAAGGGTGATACCAACATTGATGAGATGGCCAACAACTTGGACTTACGTACCACTCAGATGACGTTTTAACTAAAATGAGAAAACAAGCAAATGCTTACCATCACTTTGCCATGTCACAGAAGAACAACAGCCAATTGTGTTTCCTCATAGCAGCCATTGCAAATGAGAAATACACAGTGGAAACCATCTTCCATTACAAGAACAGCATTCTGGTTCCTGAAAAGTTTTCAAAGCTTGAACTTCTTCCTGTGAAGATCATAACAGACAGAACAGATCTGATCCGGCGAGAGTCATTTTCCAATTTTGTACTAGTATCTTTGTTTCAGAATATCAGAATGGCAAATAAAACATTTTAGTTTGTCTGTGATCTCAACCTGGACTCAAACACTGCAATACCCTACCTCAATCTTTCTGAGGGAAACAAGAAGGCAACTTTAAATACCCTGATCACCCAAACAGGTTTGATACATGGCATCAGGTATTGTGAAAACAGAGCTTATGTTATCTGGGTGTCATTACTGGGAGGTAGAGTGGAGTGTTAATGTCCCTGAATCTGTTTATGTTGCTGTTGCATACAGTCAAACTGAAAGAAAAGCAGACAGTTTGGACGTATTACCTCATTGCGGCCATTTGACAACTATGCTGATTCTGACTTTAGTTTTCTTATTGCATGGTATAATGTTAAGGTGTGAGACACCCCTTTACCCTGTGGATGCAACAGAAATGGGGTGTATCTGGACTGGCCTGATGGCAATATGTCCTTCAACAGAGTCTCTTCTAACACTCCCTTTCTAGCAGTGAGTTTAAAGGTGAAGCCAGGCAAAGGAGGACAATCAGAGCCATCTGTTTTCCTCTCTTAGGACTATATATAGGTGGCTCACACCATGTCAAAGAGAACATCTCAAGAAAAGTGGAAGAGATTATGTGTGTCAAAGATAAGACAAATAGATTCATGCTTGAAGAGTTGTTGCTGTTGTTACATAGCATCTAAAATACTGCCATGCTTCCTCAGTGTCTGCCTAATGTCACAGTAAGAGCATATCTGAGTGTTGTCCTTTATTTTAACCGCTCATTAAGCCACAAAGGGCTCAGGACTGGGAGAGTTCACTCCTAAGTATCCACAAAGCCAACTCATAAATGATGTGCAACCGCAACCGCATGCACTGTGTAGCTCTCTAAGGTTTCAGTGCACATCATTATTGCTGACTGCAGGCGAATCCCGCAGTGACATCCTGTGGATGTTGCCTAGTTAAGCACAGTGATGCACAGTTGGACTTATACGGAGGCCTGTCTTGGTGAACCTAGTTGGTGTGCATGACAATATATGGACTCCTGTGAAACATCCCACTGTTAGTTGTGTTGTATAGCCTGTCTGTGAACATCAAGACACTGAAGCATCACACTGAGGAAGCTTGTATGAATTTTAAGAAATGCCACATTGCTACTACTACTACTACTACTACTACTAGGGTGCTCTATACAGAGAGATTATAATTCTGCTGATGTGCAAGCAGACATTAAATACTGTGATACACGAGTATTAAAGTAACTTGGCACTAAATCTTCCTTGACTCTAAGCTCAATATCTCTGCTCCTTAATTTACCAATGTACAGTAAGTGAAGGGGTTGCTGTAGCTGATATTTCCTCCTGTTCAGCAGTTCTATTTGTATTTTTAGCTCTTTATGCAGTTTGCTCAGCATGCAGAAGCTAGGGGAAAGGTACTTATAATACTGTTATTGAAAGGGGATCTCTGATCTATCCAACTCAAATGATTCACAGTACAACCGACTGAAATCTGTGCTCTTATTAAACAGTTCTTCATATTCAGGTGAGATTTAGATCTTGTAGGAAGCACTTGAACATAATTTTACTTGCTTTCATAGATAGATAGATAGATAGATGGATAGATAGATATTTATCAATCCCAAAAATGGGAAATTATGGTGTGACAGCAGCAAAATCAGTCACACAGAACAGAATATAATGTCAATGTCAATTTTATTTCTATAGCACATTTAAAAACAACAACAGTTGACCAAAGTGCTGAACAGGGTCGATGTCAAATACATAAATAACAAGTGTAAAAATCACTCAAACCAAATTACATCACAGGGAGACAAACAACACTTTAAAACATCAGAATCCAGGTTAACGAGGGTTAAAAACCACAGCAAACGTATGTATATGTATTTGTAAAAGAAATACTAGGATACAATAGACAAACATACAATATACATAAGATAATAACAATATTAAGAAGAAGAAAACATAAATGTGAAAAACTAAATGTGCAACTGCTTAAAGAGTATGCTAAAATTTAAATAAACCAATTTGCAGGTTACACTTAGGGCAGTATTGTGGTGTCTCAGAGTCTCATCCAGCACATAAATTCATGAGTTACACAAAAGTTAATCTGAATCAGCAGACATACACTTCCCTCCCCTTCTGTTCTCTGTGTGTTTCTTTTGCGATTATGTGACATTGTTATTACTTTTACAATAACCAAAGTGTATGCATCAGCATATTGCAAAGAAACGGTAAGCAGGAGAGGGAAACTCTTAAACCAAGAACAGATAACCAGTGTTGACCGAATCTCCCCAACCACGTTTTCAATTCACACTGGTGTTGCCTATGCTTTGCTTTTTTGTCACTTAAAGCATTGTTAACACTACAGCAAGCGGATGCCCCTCCGCCTCCATTCCGTTTATATCTGTTTCCCGAGGGAAACTGTAAAGTGTCCTAATATAACTCCTGTTATGATATGACACTAAAAATAAAATTGAATAGATTTGAGATTACATGAGAGAGTGGTGTGAGGTGGTTAGGGCTATAGCGATATGCGATACGAAACCGAAAGCTGTGAGAAGGCAGAATTGCGGCACACCCCTTCCAACTCCAAGAGATGTCCTTCCTGTCACAGATCACAAGATCACATCGCAAGTGGAGTTTTAACATCTATTTTTCTGCTTGTGGAGAAAGGGAAAGGGAAGAAGTCGAGTTAGTAACATGCATTAATGGGTTGAGGTTGCATACAGATGGAGAGAAGGAGGAAGAGAAAGGTCCTCAGTGCATCATGGGAAGTTCCCCAGCAGTCTTGGCCTACAGCAGCAAAACTAAGGGATCGTTCAGGACTCTCCTTAGCCAGCCCTTACTGTAAGCATTATCAAGGAGGAAAGTGGTGGAGACGTAAGCAGGCTAGAACATGAGAAACATGGCACGGAAAGATATGAAGATATTCCAAATGTAGATAAGTTACTGATATATTTTACTGCTATGGTAACACACTGACTCCCATCTTGGCATTTAAGAAAAAAAGAATAATATTAAGGAGTAACAAACAAGGGCATGCACAGATGGACACATTGCGTGCAGAATGCTCCCACCTTCCAAATATGATCAGTGATCTTCTTGAAAGTAGATAAGAAAGAAAAATGAAGAAAGCAAACCAGTAAACTACAATGAGCCATGTGAATGTAAAAGAACTTGATTGAAGAAGAACTTTCAACATTCTCAAATCATCTCTGCAGTGGAGTTTAGTTCTGTTTGTTTTCCAACAGTATTTTGTTACAAATAAAACAGAAGTGTAATAGACTTAGGTATTTATTTATTTTACTTAGGTATATTGTTAATAATTTGCTGAGCTAATATTGTTTTTTGGTGTCCAGTTTAAAAAATAAAACAGAATCAAGGTTTGTATCAAATAGTGGGTTTGGTGCATCGTTACAGCCCTGGAGGTGGTGCATTGCTCTTTCTGGAACAAAAATCTCAAAAATATCCTATCCCATCATCTACTGGCTTGACCTCTGTAAAGTAATTCCGAAAACAGTTACGAGATGAGACACACAAGGACACATACATTTTTTTACAATCACTCCAGTCACTACGCCTTCAGGAAGGAAAACACTACGTATGATACATTTTAAAACAGATGAGTGAGACTTTGTTCCGTTTTTTTTAGAATGGAATGTAACATTAACAACAACCTTGCTCTCAAATATAGTTGTGTGTTCATGTCCTTATGTGAGTGTTGCAACCCAATTTTAACGTAGGTTAGAATTCCTGTAGTCTGAGCCTTAATGCTTTATTAGTTTAAGCTTCATTAGCTTAATAAATGGCTGAGGGGGACACTTAATGGCGCAGAGATAAAGTGTGGCTTGGAAGGCAAACTGGTGAAGCATCCAGCTTGAATATTCTGTTTGAATAGCATAACCCCCCCCCCCCCCCCCCCCCCCCCCCCCCCCCCCCCCCCCCCCGCCCGTTCCATCCTGCCTTGGCAGCTCTGAAGCAGTTTCACGACTGCAACCCTGAGACGACTGGTAAACAACTCCTCGCAGCCTCTTCACACTGGCCACACACGGAGTAAAACCTATAAATGGACAGATTTGTTCATCCAGCTCCACAGTTGCAAATATAAACACAGATCAGCACATAATCTTCCAATTAATACAAGTTCAACATGTTTATGAGAGCACAGTGAGAGACCCACTGTCTCTGTACTGGTCTGCTGGAGGCTAGGACATGGAAGCTAGTGTATGACTATATGAATGAAGGGCATGCTCAGGAGGAAGTCTTCCTGAGGCTAGCACTGACCCGGCATGCTGACTCCATGTTTAAAGCCAAGTCACGCACACAGGAATGCAGCCAATTAAAACTCCAGCACAGAGCTACTTCCAGCACAGAATGTTAAAGGGTCAGTTCACATATAATGTCTCTATCTCCACTTCTTCTTTCTCGGACCACACCCATATTCAAACTTGGCCTTCATTTGTTTATAATTTACATTTAATAATTATGATACCTTTAATAATCATGACATAAAAAAGGAAAAGAACTAAATAGAGAATGTGACTGATAACACAGATATGAAAAAAGGTCCAAATACAATAATAAATGACTTTATTTGATATAATACCTTTTACAGACAAAGTCACAAAGTGCTTCACATGATAGACATTTGTATGAATACAGTAAGATCCAACAGAAATAAGCAAGGAAAAAATAATTGAAAGACTAATGAAAATCATTTAAAAGATCAAACCTAAAACCCAAAGTTACAAACATGAGTCAAAAGCGAATTTAACCCTTGTGTTGTCTTCCCAAAAAACAACACTTTTGTTGACGCTTTTTATTGATGTTTTTAACTTTTTCTTACGTTTTTGTCCCATTTTTCCATCTTTTTTTAAAGTTTGTCAGTTTCTTTTTCACGTTTTCAACACTACGTAACACTTACTTATTAACCTTTAGTTTTAGAGTTTTTTGGGGGATTTATGGTCAATAAACCTAATTTTTAGGAAATCATGTTTGAGTTAGAAAAGCGGAAATTAGGAATTATTTAGACTAAAATAAAGGACTATATGATGGATAATCACAGACTGGAATAAGTCAACTTTTACTCAATGCTATTTCAAATCCAGTTCATTTTTTTTTTTCAAATGCTATAAAATTGAATGAGACACACCAAAATTAATGAAAGTAGAGATTTGTAATTGCCAAAGAGCGTTGGGTGGGATCCATCATGTTATTTTTTGGTAATTACAATTAGGTAGTTAAAAAGAAAACTGATATGGGAAAACTGGTCAGTTTGACCCGAGGACAACAGGAGGGTGAAACAAGTTGTTAAGTCTCTTCAGCTGCTTTTTAAAAGCTTCAACAGAGACTGCAGAATGTAAGCCAATAGAAAAAGCATTCCACAGGTTTGGAGCCACCGCTTCAAAGAAACGGCCCTTTTGAGTTTTAAGTGACCAGCAGTAATCCCTGGTTAGAAGACCTGAGGGACCTGTTAGTAGTATACCGATGTAGCAGGTCCGAGAAACAGATGCATGACCATGCAAAGCTTTATAAGTCAGCACAAGAACTTTAACTTGAATCCTGAAATTGATTGGAAGCCAATGTAAGGAGTTTAAAATAGGAGTGATGTGCGACATCCCGCTGGACTTGGACAACAGCCTTGCAGCAGAGTTCTAGGCCAGTTGTAGACAATCCCAGGACGACTTGCTGAGATAGGTGAAAATGGAGTTGCAATAATCAAGCCAGGATGACATAAAAACATGAATGATCATCTCAAGCTCGGAATGCAAAACAACAGCTCTAAGTTTGGCGATGTTACTTGAGTGAAAGAAACATATGCGAGTCAGTGATTTCATATGTTGATCAAAGTACATGTTATAATCAAATATAACATCAAGATTTCTCAGTTTGGACTGTAGACTATGAAAGGGACCCCAAAAGCTGAACAACCTTGGAAACTGTAGTATCTGGAGCTACAATAAGGACTTCGGTCTTATCTTCATTAAGCTGTAGGAAGTAGTTTCCCAGCCAATCTGTGACGGAAGTCAAACATTTAAGCACTTTCATCACTTTGTCAGTCTCTTCCAGGTTAAAAAAGACACACAGCTGGATGTCATGGGCATAGAAGTGATAACAAATTGGCTTGTCCCAGGGGAAGCATATACAATGCAAATAAAATCAGACCTAACACAGAACCCTGAGGCCCCCCCTTGGCAAGGGCAGCAGTTTTTGAACAATAGGGACCAACTGACACCGAAAAGCTCATATCTGAAAGATAGGATGTGAACCTGAGGCACCTTTCAAGCAAGATGTTGGGATCCATATCAAAATATGTTGTAATCTGTATCAAAAGCAGCAACAAAACCGAGCATTCAGGCAGATGTCAGATGTCATTAATAAATCGTTGGACACTCTAAGAATAACGGTTTCTGTTGAATGTTTCTAACAAAAGCCAGATTGAAATTTGTCTAAACCGTAGTGTGTATTCAAGACAGCCAGGAGCTGTTTGGCAACAACTTTTTCTAAGATTTTGGAAATAAAAGGCATCATGGAAATGAGTGAACCGCATATGGAGTAGTAGAGGGGATAATGCTATTTCTGACATCACTAATTTTATTCAAAAAGAAAAAGAGAAAATCACAGCAGTCGTTATTTTAAAAAAGTGGCACTTTGGGAGGGGCAGGATTGACCATATTGTTGATGGTTTCAAAAAGTATTTTAGGATTACGTTTACTGGAAGAAATAAAGTTAGCAAAGGAAGATGTCCTCGTCTCCTTAACCATATTGTATGAAATACATGATTGGCTGGACAGAGATGGCAGCTTAAGGAGCAGCTCTTAATCCAACTTAGTGCCAAATAGTTTTACATGGTTCCTGCTCCGGTATTCTACCACTGTATGCTCTATATAGTTACTTAAGGCAAACAAAGGCAGAGTACAACAGAGTGATACTGATGCTATTGAAGTGGCAGTACTGGAGAAAAGAAAAGCTACCTCGAACCACGCTGAGAAGCTAACTGCTATCCATGGTCAACTAGCATCTCTGAATGAAAGCCTTGATTTTTAACATGCTTTGTTACACAACCAGGCAGTCGATTCTACATTTGCAGAAAGTAATATTGGCTCTGTATAAGATCCCAGGATATTGTGCGTAAAAGGTTTTATTAGGGGCAACACCATACTTTTCTGCTCTAATGTGTGCAAAGCTATGTCACGGAAACTGCAAAACTTTGAAGTTGAGTTCACCAGACTAGACTCATTGTTACAAACAAATGTTACAGACTAAATAGCTTTAGAACGATCATTAGTCAAGAAATAAATAAATGTAATAAACATTCTTAGACAGAATTCTGCATTTCTAATTTACAGAGCATGGCAGCACTATTACTTTCAGGGTGCCAGACTTATTCTCGCTATGAGATTAAGATCCAGTGACAGCGTATGGTCTAGACCTTCTCTTTTATGAAAAGCCCAATGAGATAACTGTTGATGTGATTTGGCGCTAAATAAACTAAATTAAATTGAATTTATTGTTTTGCAGATATTCCTGCTACTAAATCCCCAGTAACATTAGAACTCACTCTGTTGAACTAAATAAATCCATTCAGACATTTTATTCCAATCTGTATGAATCTGAGGTTGTTTTGGATAACTCCCACTGTGACAGCTGGTTAAATCAGCTTGAATTGCCTCAATTATCAGCAGAGGAATCAACTAGCTTGGACAAATTGATTACTATTGAAGAATTAAGGTTGGCAGTATAGAATATGCAAAAGCTGGACTTTGATGAGATTCCCCCTGAATTTGATTTAATTTTTCATTGTTTTTATCCCACAAAGACTCCAAAACACTCTGGACTTCTAGGCTGGATACAAAACCAGGGAACTCTGATTATTGGGAGCTCCACACAGTGAAACATTAAGTTAGCGGCTCGGGCAGCCAGAGCGGGCAATGCGGAATCCTATTTAAAACTGCTGGCTAAAGATAATCATAAATACAGTATGATTATTCTTCACATAGGTGGCAATGACACCCGATTACACATTAAATTAATGTTGAGTCTGTATGTGGATATTCAAAGACAATTTTTAGATTTTTCTCTGGACCCCTGCTAAACTTGATCAGCAATGACATGTACAGCCACATGTCATCCTTCCACCACTGGCTGTCGGGGTGGTGACCAGCAAATAATGTGTGCTAGGTAGATAACTGACAGGCATTCTGGGTGAAACCTGTTCTGATTAGAAGAGACGGCATTCATCCCACTTTGGATGAAGCCTGGATGAAACCAGGCTTATAGGTGCTTCCATTTGAGCAGTTACCCACTCATAGTTCCATACCCACAGTGTCTGTCCCCCAACTCAAGTCAGTTAGATCAAGGTTAGACAAAAGAGTAGCTGTGTCCAGAAACCTGGTGGAAATTAAAACTACTGCTGCAATAGTGGGGTACAATAGCATATTTGAATGTGGACTATTTAATATCAGATCTCAGGTCTACTTAAGCAGTTCTAGTATACTATCTGATATTTAATAATCAAATTGATCTATTCTGTCTATCCTGTCTGTCTATATGAAGAATATGTTAGTATAAATGAAGCCACTCTTCCCAGTCATATTAATACTCAGATTCCTCAAGGCTCAAGTTGCAGCATCTTTGACTCAAGCCTGTTAATTAATCTTAAACCTAAACTAAATTATAACTCATTTGAAAACTTTGTACTTAATCTTTCACATCCAACTTGGAAAACGTTATAGCCAATTTGATTTGTTGTTGTTTACCGCGGTCCTGGTCTGTATTATGAATTCTTATCTGAATCCTCTCAGTTTTTATCAAGTCTAGTTCTAAATCAGACTATTTTATAGTATTCCACAGAATCCTAAATTATCAGACCATTCTTTTATTACTTTTGAATTCTTACACAAAATTAGATACAAAATTAGATAAAAGTTTCTATACTAGAAGTCTAGCTGATAGTGCTATAGCTAAATTTATGGAAGTAATTCCAACGGCATTTAATTTAATGCCGTACCTTAATATAAGAGAAGATTCCTATGTTAACTTTAGTCCATAACTTTGTAGACGGGGCTATGGCCTCGCTACAGACGACTTTAGACTCTGTTCCCCTCTCTAAAAGAAAATGATAAAGCAAAGGAAACTAGCAACTTGGTACAACTCTCAAACCTGCAAATCAAAACATAACTTGTGAGTAGACCTGTTTAAGTTGTGATTCACTCTAATCTTTAACCCAAGACTTTAAATTTACTAACAAATCGCGAGTCTCTAGTATCATTATCTTGGATCCGTTGAGTTCTACTAAAATTTTATCTAAATTATAACAGTGCCACAAACAAACCTCTTGCAATATACGTTAACACTGTTCCTACTCATCTTAGCTGTAGAAAGCTTTATAACTTACAATTTCATAGGCAACAACAACTCCCCAAGTCAACTCAAACTGAGCGAGCAGAGAAACAGTCCGACCCGCAGACTCAGAGCAGGTAGCTCGCACACCATGGGATTCACTCGAGAACTCACAAACCCTCAATGACTCCCAAGCCCTCGGTGACTTGTGAGTTGTTGATGCTTGCGTCAATTAGTGAATCCCACTAATCAGCTGGCTATGAGTGGATCTGATTCAGCGATGAGCGAGTGAAGTCTCTCCTCAAGCTCAGAGTAAAGCAAACAACAAAAGCCATTCTTTCACTTCTGAAATAACATACAATATTCTGCACGTAGCCTAGCTAGGCCTACGGTAGGTTGGGTGTATACATGTAGTAGGTCGAGCAGACAGTCCGTAACATTGCAAGCTAGGGCTCGGCTCGTGGATTGAGCTTGCCTCTAGCAATACTGAATCAAGTGAGTCAAGTGACTAGCACAACCCAGTTTAGTGAATGACTCAGAATAACCTGAATCCTTAAAAGGAACTGGGCTTGCCAGGCCTACCGGTAAGGGGGAGGGGAAAACCTTATCCTGCCACACATGGTTTGGTGTGTTCTAAGTGGGAAAATAACTGACTCGCTGCGCTCTTAAAACACACACACACACACACACACCGCTGCATGATCATAATGTAAAATAAACTTTTACCAATAGAATCTGAAGGATCTCTGCCAGTCCCATTCCTCTGAGAGAGGTCATTAAAATGCAACAGTGTCATCTCACTGAGCAGAAACAAAGTGCTCCTCAGAGAGCTTCCCACATTACTGATGTGGAAGATTAAAACCTTTACGACAGCAGCGATTCACGAAGAAGATAGAAGCAATGTGGTTCCAGATAATGTGGAACCGAGGACACTGTGTGACTCTGTATGAGTTGTCTGTTGCTGTATTAACCGTATACAGTGGTGCTCATAAGTTGCCCATGCTTAAGTTGATAAAAAAGAGGGATAAAAAAATCCTGTTTTAGACATTTATCTCAATGCTTTAATTAAAAAATGAGGTAAAATCCAACCTTTAAGGACACCAATTTTCTTTGTGAATGAATAATGTATTGTAAATATTTATTTACAATACATTAGTCATTCACAAAGAAAATTTAAGGAAGAACATGTAAATACATGTTCTTCCTAAAAATACAGGGGGCATAGGTATACATATCCCTGTGTTAAATTCCCATAGAGGCAGGCAGATTTTTATTATTAAAGGCCAGTTATTTCATGGATCCAGGATCCAATGCATCCTGATAAAGTTCCCTTAGCCTTTGGAATTAAAATAGCCCCATATCATCACATACCCTTCACCATACATAGAGATCGGCATGGGGAACTTTCCATAAAATCATCTCTCAATGCAAATCTAACCGGCTATTAGTCTAACTAAAATAAAACCATGCCGATCTCTATGTATGGTGAAGGGTATGTGATTATATGGGGCTATTTTAATTCCAAAGGCCAAGGGAACTTTATCAGGATGCCTAGTATCCTGGATCCTTATGAGCACAACTGTAAGTCTTAGGGGGGTAGCAGCTACAGATATCTGTGCTGTGTTAGAAGACTCTGCTGATAAGACCCCCCAGGAATTTGGGGAGTGTTTGTGAACAGTTTTAGAATCCAACATTGACAAAACACCCTTGAGATGCAAGGTGGTAGGGGTGGCTGGTTCTGGAATTTTTTTTCCCCATAGGTATTCCCATTTTATATTGGTCTGAAAACAATATCTTTCTAGCTATTGTAACCATCCTATAGGTTTATGTTTTGGTCACCATTTTTTATTATTTCAACATTATTTCTGAGTTTGTCACACAGCTCAAAATATAATACCCATGAGCTTTAGCTGCCACTGCTATGAAGAAGAAGTCAGTCAGATGTGCAAATTGGACAAAAAGTAACACATTCAAAACACTTCTTTGCTGCTTAGAACTGAAACATGGCACCATAGCTGCTGAAATCCCCCAAAAATAAAAGGTGGAAGTCACAGTCGTATAATCACCTTTTCCTTAGCCAAGTGGTCTCATTACTGTTCAAATGCACCTCAGTATGTTTGAAAGTAACACGTCACCGTTAAACCTTTAGCTTGGATTCTTACTGTAGCATGTTTACTCTGTTGCTAGTCCATCTGTCACACATTCATTTCAGTTCAAATTGACCTCTTCACTTTTTCCTCCGTGTTTCCCTGTCCTGATGAGTTACTTGTAGTCATAAGAAACCGCTGAAATGAGCTGTGTCCAAAGTCATTCCCTCCTTCCTTCCTCCTTCCTCACTACATCAGGGACTTCGCTGTAGAAGACTATACACTGAGCCCATCGGCGAAATGAAAAAACACTATCGGACACTACTAGGTCATTTCCTCTACATCAAAAGTTACGTCATTGCTGTCGCACAAATTAAACATCCACTACCGTCAGCATGGCAGCAAATGGAAGCTGAATGGGCCTCTAATATAGGCCTATTACATCCGTGGTTGGCCTATCAGAGTGTCACATTTCCTCATTCCTCCAAACAACAATCCAGCAAAAGCTAACTAACACATCTGGTTTAAGTTTAGAGAAACATAGTGGTTTGGTTATAATAACTACTTGAAATTTAAAGGAGAATTCCGGCCAATTTTTCCGTTAATCTTGATTGCTATAAATATATGTGTACTTTTTGACTGTAAACAGACAGGCAACATGGAGCAGCTGCAGCTACGTGTACAAGCTTCCACTGAGCTAAAATGGCAGTTAACGGGGCAAGTTTTATAGTTCCTCTTGCTTCTCAACAGAGACTGCAGTTAATATGTCTGTGCAACGTGAACAGGGCCTTACGGGACAACAATATGCGCTTTATGACAGTTGGTCTTTTATCCCTTCATCTCGGCAAATCCCACACATTAATACAAATTCGGACGAGGTCACAGTACTGCCAAATATTAATAATGACACTTTAAAAAGGTTTTGTTCCAATTTTTATACCTTACAGACAAATCTAATAATTTGGAATTTCCCAACATAAGTGGCACTCATTTGAGAAAAACATAACAAACAATACACTTAAGTAAAATTGCAAATTCAATAAAACTAATTCAAATTGGGAAGACCCCTGGACCAGAGGGATACCCAATCAAATTCTATAAGACATGTGCTGAACAATTAACCCGCTTTCTTTTCGATTTGTTCAACAAATCCCTGAGCCGGGGGTCCTTGCCACAAATGCTCCCTGAGGCCTCTATTACTCTTATATCAAAACAAGGTTCACTAGCAAGGAGCACACCACAACCATGTGTTAGTTAAAGATTTAATGAAAATTATGACTGTGCAGATATATTAATAGCTGTGGATGTCGTCTGATGGCTGGTCTGAGAGGATGTATGATGATGACCGGGTGGAGGAGACTCAAAGTGGGGGTTCCGTCTCAGAATCAGTTTTCGCCCGAATAGTTTACAGACCCCCAGACTGTACCTAGATGAGACATGAGAGAGGTGTGCACCAGGATGAACAGGAAGAGATGAGGGGGACGGATGGATGAAGGGGGGGGGAATAATGGGAGGGTGGGTCAGGCTGGCTCCGCAGCACAGTACATGTAGGTCTGTCTGGTGATTAGAGGTGTGGTTTAGGCGTGGCCCTGCTCCCGAACCTAAATTAACAAATTAACTTCATTAAAGACGTTTTGGAATGTACTTCATATCTATTTTGCTCCTGAAAGTAGATTACAACATTTTAGCTTTGGCCTTGCGCCTCAAGCTGATTTAACCTAATATAATAATAACAGGATTTGTTGAGAATCAACAAATAATCAACAAAAAATTCTCTAATATACGCCGCCTTCTCAACATAGTACTTTCTCCTGCCTCTGTGGAGACAGCAGAACTGGTAGTCTCTTTAGATGCAGAGAAAGCCCTTGATAGGGTGGAATGGGAGTATTTGTTTCAGGTTTTTAAACAACTTAGTTTTGGTACTAAGTTTGTCTCTTGGATTTCTCTCTTAGACTCTTCACCCATGGCTTCAGTACTCACTAATGGGATGAGATCCCAGCTTTTTAAATTTGATAGAGGTACCCGTCAAGGATGCCCTTTAAGCCCATTACTGTTTGTTCTAGCAATAGAACCTTTGTCTCTAGCAATCAATAATGCATCCTTCTTCCAAGGCGTCCACAGATTGGGAACACTGGCATGGTGGAATAGTAATGAGTATAAGTACCCTCAGATTGCTATTAAAGCAAGAGGCTATATCACTATGCCTGTCACTTTAGTTCCTAGTGCAAGAGTATTCCCCACAGCAGGGGACATAATGACTGCAACAAGGCATTGTCCGCACCCCAGACAATAAAGACATCCTCAGCCTTCCTTGTTGTAAGCTCGCCTGATTGTAAGCTCTGCTTTGCCTTGCATGCACTTTAATTTAACATCTGAATATTTCTTATTTAATTTTAAGATTTAAATATTGGACTTCTTGAATGTTGTTTTTAACTGTTCTTTGCTTTACGTGTTTTTAACGTTTCTTTAAGTACTAAATGAAAAGTTTTTCAAAACAAAAACTGTCCCCCTTTTTTGTGCTGATCTGAAAATGTATCCAATCAGGGACCCAAAACCCGTGATTTGATCCAAACCGTGTGTTTTGTGACCTGTTGCACCCCTAGTGGTGAAAAGGAGCAGCTACAGGATTGTTACTGCTGGATCTGATGAGGTGAACCTGGAGCTGTCTTCAGCTGCGGGCATTGGAGAAGAGCTGGGGGTGACACGTCCATAGGTGTCAAGCTCGGCTCTTGTTACGGGGCCCTAGTGTTGTCCAGTGGGTCGCGGCAGCAATAAGGCTTTAGTTGATTATGGTGAACCACCGTTACGTTAAGTCTTTGGCCCTTTCTGGATTCAATAAACCAGGTCATCCAACTGTCCCTTTAAAAGACTGGAGGGATTTCCTCACTTTGTTTATGAGGTACCACACAGCATTGTCAACTTTTTACTGTGTGTGGCAACACTTCTTGTCATGTTGTTTTTGCACGTTGTATAGACTCCCCGGGAGCATCTCTGGGAATTTGGTGTGCCAGCTGCAGTTGTTTTCAGAGCTACTGGGTGTACTCAGGGGCTGGGGAGGGAAAAATTAGGATACTGTAAATCTTAAAAGTGGTGCTTCCATCCTAATTATGCTTTTAAACGAATGTTTTGACTTGGGTACATTCACAAAAAGGGTTGCATTTTGGCAGGATATGTTTGCTGTATGTGACAACAAATGTAGCCTAAAACACGTGTGACATCGCTTAAAGTCTCGTTAATGCAAATCCCATGCAACACCAGAATTTGTCAAGTTGTGACCCCACACGCGTTCTGTGATAACGCTCCGTATTTGGGAACTCAGGAGGCTGCAGCAGTGTCGTTGCGGACAGTGTTGCCAACTTGACGACTTCCTCGCTATATTTGTGTCTGTGGACTCTACATAGAATTGCTTGTTTGTTATTTCCCAATAAATCATGATATGTAGCCTATTGTAGTGTAAATATCAGCCCATTGATAATGATGTGAATACTTCTAACACCAATTATAAGTAAGGGTACTGCTGTGGACATAAAATCAGAAGAGCCGGTACCCAGCACTGCTGAGGCACTGTAATGGACAGAAACAATGACGTGCTGTCCAAATGATGCTGGCAGCACTTCTAAATATCGAGCTGGTACTGTGGGGCAGGACAGGCAGAAATTCAATTTTTCATATTTTCATCCATTGGGTGATAAAGTGAACCTTGGGCCTCACTTGTCTAGCTCCCAGCTGGATGTTTTCAGCCTGAGAAATATGGATAGAATGAGGAATGGGATTGTCTGCCGCTGGCCTGGAGAGATGATTATATGCTGCATACATATACAACCAGGTGCCATTACCTTGACAGTCTGAATAAATGAGACAACAGCAGACAGGAGCTGTTTTTGCTTTGCCTTATACTATGGAACACAGGCATGGCAATGTAGTTTAATTTCTGTGGCGGACACAAGGCAAAACACAGCCAGCGATTGTTCTGGTACACCGCTCATATTGCTTGTTATACATTTAGAACACAAAGTGTCACACATGGCATACAGAACAGGCAGCACAGACACAGAGAGAACCAGAGGGAGCAGGGAGGGGTCGCCTCTGCACATCTGCACGCCGTGCTAAAGGAGAGAGGGAAGGACAAGGAAGCAGGGACCCCAGGAGACTGGGATTCATATTCTCGTCTCTCTATGACACACACCCAGCTGTATACAGTAACACTGGTCAACTCACAATCAAACAGGAGCTGCACGCTGCACAATCCATCGGATTCTGCTTCCATTACAGCTAATACCGCGTCAACCAGAAGAAGGACAACAAAGACAATCTCCTTAATTACTGAGGATCAATCTTTTTACAACTTGGGTCTTATTTTCAAAGTTTTGGCATCCTGCTTCTGATCAATAACATCATTGTAATAATGAAGTGAATAGCTGAGGTATGGGAACACAGTGAGCACTGTCCTCCTGTGTAGCATTAATAAGCCTGCATAACTTGTTGTAACTTGTCACAACACACTATCATGTAGTTGTACACACAGCTGTGTGTTATATTTCTCTTTCAACCGTGCTGGATCATATTGTCAATCCGATCTCTTCGTACAGCAGCCTCTACTTCTTGATGCTGACAGGAGTAAGAGTTGTTGAAGACATTAATAACACTTCAGAAAGCAAGAAAATCTAAATTCCTGCACACACTTTTCACCTCTGCATTTGGTTTTATTTGTTGACGTTTTGGTCCCAGGGACCTTTCTCAAGTCACACAACAGAGAACTGAAGAAAGAACGAATAAAACTAAATGCAGAGGTGAAAAGCGCGTGGAGGAATTTTGATTTTCTTGCTGTTTGAAATCAATCTTGGGGGGGATTTAATTCCCAGCGCCACAAAGGAGACGAATCAAGCGGAGTGCGTTTTGCTGACTATTCATCTCCTACATCAATAACACTTGATGCTTCTCATTTCCATTATAGTTATAAACCATTTCATAAGTCATTAAATACTGCTTATAGATGCTAAATAAAAGGACTTAAAGTAAAGTTTTCCCACCAATTTTAATGAAGTAATGCTATTATGAAGTGTTCACTGCAATTTAACATGTAAAAACCCATTGTGAATAGGTCAGCACAGGGTAAGCTTCAAAAGAAAAAGAAGATACATTTTGCAAGCTAGACACGGAGTGGGGAAGTGTTGGGGACTCTCTGATGCGATGCTTTATCTCAGATCTGACATCAGAGCCTCTAGAAACACTTCTGAACTGTAGGTTACACTCAATGTTTCCAACATGTACAGGACATTTCCTTATTATTGTGGAATAACTATGAATGAACTACATGCTATCAGGGACTCGGAGCTTGTGTGTTTAGCTGTGAGCTCATAGCTGTGGCTCTGCTCTACATTAGATTATCATGTCTTGAGGTTATATTCCCTCCCTTGGTTTTTGTTTTGGCTCTTAAAGATAAAGTTTGATGGTGTAAACAGAGAAAAACTGAACTCAACTGTGGTTGATATCATGTAAACAGAAGTGTAACACATGTGTGAAGGTTCCTTGGCCATGTTGTTGTGCACAAAAAAAAGTGTGTTCTTGGGCTGCTCACACACAGCTGTGTGTGCCTGTGTTACCAAGGGCCCTAAGTGCAAACACAGTTGCTAGGACACACAAAACAATCATTATTACCCAGAATTTCTATGGTTTCTATGGTCTGTGGTAATGTCATCAGTAGAGTTTTGCCTCCAACACGACAAACTACAGTTATTACAACAATGATCACATTAGGAGGAAGAGGAATACCTAAACATTTAACCTGCTGATCATCAGAGAGACGGAAACTGAGAGAGAGACGCCTGACTGCTAAACTATAGTAGCTAACAAAGCTGGGGAACAACTGGGGAATTGGCGAGAAAGTCACTAAAAAGTGTTTACTATGAGTGAATGAGAAAAGTGAGAGAAAATAACAAAAATGAATGCGTTGAACTACCGAAGCAAGATGCTATCATCACAGAAGCATGTCAGCACGTCAGCCAATCAGAAGGCAGTACAGCAGAGCCGGCGTAGTTCCATTAATGAAAGAGAAAGACAATCCGCATATCCATAATATGTTCCTTCCAATTTGGTGTTGAAGCCCGTCAGACTGAAGATCAGATGACCCATCGGCAACCCTCGAGAAACCACAATTGGATAGTCTAACAGATGTGTGCAGAAATAGTGGCCAAACCAACAAAATAAGACCCAAGTAGTTATTAACTATCATTATCATACACATAAAACCACAATGACATAACTCTGCATAAGTATTAAGATGTGACATACTGTACATCAGTGCCATGCATTGCATTTGGTGTATGGGACCTCAGCTGAGGAAAGAAATCCCATCGTTATATAGCAGTTGCATTAGTGGAGAGCTGACAGCACTTTATGGACTCAGTGGTCCAGGTAGTTTGGCCCAGGATTGATTGCACAGTGAAAACAATCCCTCTTCTATCAGTCCTTGACTAGTCTGTGCACACTGTGTCCTGGAACCAGGCAATGATATTTTGGCATTGAGATTCAAGTTGATTTCTCGCATTGCTGCCAACTCAAGCTGTGGAAGTAAACAGTCTGTCAAAATGCTTTGCTCATCTGTGACAGTGTAGGGTCTAGCACATTGTTCCTTCATTTATATAAAAACATCTGCCAAAAACAAAATTGGAAGACAAGCAAAGACCATCTGTGTATCAATATTCCACTGAAGATTGAGAATGAGTTTTGGAAGATCTTTGTGAGAAATACTGTACTCCAAATGCTCCAGGGCATATTTTCTCTCTGCGCAGGAAAAACACAAATGCAGTGCAGTTTTAGAATCCAGGGGAAAACATCATTACGATCCTTGGTTGTCACGGTGCTTGTATCCCTCAGGACAATGAAAAGCAGGCTATCACTGGAAAGGCCCAGAGCCAAAACTCTTATCCCACTGATAGCACTGCTGCTCTAACTGGTCCAACAGTCTGTCCACTGAGTCCTCTTTGTTCTCTAGTTTCAGGTATCGTCTCCCGCTGCCCAGGTCCAGCCGAGGCCAGCTCCGGCGCGTTTGCTCCTCTGCAGCATCAACGGCCTGCCAAGGCATGTCGACATAAACCTGTGAAGGAGCATCTCTCCGTGTGACTGCCGGCTGATTTATGTTTCCTTCCTCTCTGCGTGTGTGGAGTCCATCAGTCCAAGCTATATAAGGCTTAGTCCTGTAGCTCAGACTGTGGCAGCGCCTCGGCTGGACCGCTGGGACATCCCCCTGGTCCAGGGTGGACATGGAGCTGGCAGACAGCAGGCAGCTGTTGGCCGGCTGCTGACCCCCGTGCTCAGCACCACACTGTGTGTCACAGTCCGTCTGACTGGAGTTACATGAATTGGAGTGGGAGGAGTAGAGGGAAGGTGAGGGATCTGACTCCTGGTGGTGGAGGGCTTCTGTCTGGAGGACAGCCTGCTGGTAGACCCTGTCCTCCTGCTCTCCGGGCTGTGTGGTACGGAGCAGGGGCTCCGAGCTGGCCAGCTGCTGCACACACAGGATGTTGAGATGAGCAGCTGGTAAACTGTTGACCCACTGGTAGTGTCTGGCCATAGAGTTGGCTACTGCTATTTCTTGAAAGTCGGCTGAGGGAACAGCCGCCGACACAGAGCAGAGGACACTGCGCATCTGAGCCAGCAGCATTTGAGTCTCTCTGTCCCGGTTCTCGTACAGGACTGTGTTGGCACATATGAGGATGAAGAGCCCCACCCCCATGATGACTGGTCCCAGCAGCTTCATCCGGTCACTGTGCACCAGGCTTGCTGAGGACAGGAGGCCCTTAGCTCCCAGACTCCAGCCAGAAGTCTGCGACTCAGAGATACTCTCCCCCTCTGCAGCTCCCAGGATGGAGGACCTGGATATCCGGTAGGGCCAGTATCCTGCCACGGCCAGAGCGGTGCCAACAACCACCACCAAGACCCCCAGCAGCAGGAAGGCTCCGGGGATGGAGCGCATGCGAAGCTTGCCTTGGATTACCCCGTCTTTCTTTTTCCGGCCACGTAAGGTGAAGCGAGACCTCCGCGGGGCAGGAGGGGAAGCTGGAGCTACACCTCGGGCCTTTTGCGTTGTCATGGCAGCGGTCAGTCCTGAGCTGCTACTCCTGGCTCACCCTGTCAGAGGACTATGGGAGGGAGGGAATGTTAAGATTTAATACCAGTGTATCTACATGTTGCATCTATTAACACAAATACATACACGTCTGAATATAACAATGCACAATACATCAGTCAAAGCCTAACGTTTTTAACTTCTATACAAACTGTAGATCTTTACAGGCTTTATCTAAAGGTGTATTTCTGCATCTTCCATGTTATTAATTAATGTTTAGCCTTTTTGTCCCTTGAATTGGTTTTTGAATGGAATGATTCAATCACTCAATCAAAGAGAATATTGCAAGGATCCATGTGCTGTAAAGAAAGAAAGGAAAGAAAAATGCAACTATAGAGATGTTCTGAAATCTTCTGCAATGTCAGTATATGTCAAATTGTAGAAAATATTGGTAGCGGTAGGGCTGAACAATTACTGGAATTCAAGTCAATATTGCAATTTACTAGAACAAAATTTTTAATATCCAAAAGTAGCAATTTTGTAACCCATTTTATAACCCAGCGAGGGTTGGAAACTCGTGGCCCCGTGGTCTTTAGGTGCCCTATGCTGCTCTACGCTGCCCGGGAAATATGCCACTGAGAACAGAAGACCACTGAACTGCTTGTAAGATGTCACACGCCAGCTTTAAAGCTGGCAGTGCTACTGGGGAAATGCTTTGAGTATAATCCACCCTGTTGTAATAGTAGCAAGTGTGTGGTCAAGCGAGAGAGAGATGGTGGATCGGAGCAGACAGCAGTTCAGCTGTTATTTTCCATAGATTTCATCATATAATTAAAGTAACATTAAATGAGCCGCATTATACTATTCCTTCACGCTGACATTTCAGAAACACAGTAAATACCCAAGTGTAATTCTTGCAGTGGAACATGAAAATAGAATAACAGTGTACAGTAGCGATAGACCGATTTTATCGGCCGTTCCATATATCGGGCCAATATTTGCGTTTTTACGTGTATCAGCTGATCCGCAGCTACTGCATTCGCTGATAATTTAAATGCGTTGACAAGGACATTTAGTGATGACCTGATTATATTTGTCTTATATGTCAGCAAGCAAGTGTTGTAGATGTTGATGAAAGCCTTTTACCCTGGCACAGTTAACCGCATGCAATGCACCCATCCATATGATACACAGTGCACACATCATTTGGGTGATAGGAATTAAGATGATTGCAGAAGTGACACTCATCTGTGTTTTTGTACATTTTTATGATGTGAATTGAGGGAGCAAAAGCAGTATCGGCTCCAAATATCGGCTCAAGAAAATCAGCAGCCCGCGTCGGCCATCGGCTAAGGCTAATGACAAGAAAATACTCCATAGCGATCGATCCCTAGTGTACAGTGTGTGTTTTGTTTATCTTGATAGATAACTTGATAGCTTTATTTTTTCTATTTTTCACTGTGGCATTTCTTTTTGATGAAAAAAAAATCCCATCATATTCCTTTCATTGTATTTTAAAGACTGCACTTTAACTTTATGTGGACAAACTAACAATTCCATTAACAACTGACATGTTACAGCCCAGTGATTCAGTCTATAATGTGTCCATTTGCATTTGAAAATAATTAATTAGAAAACCTATTATTTTCATGAAGATTTGATAATAAAGAAATGTTTCTTATGCTTTTAGCCATTATTTGTTAAGGCAAACAGTTATATAAATCAAAAACATGTTGAAATTGGCAATGTACCAAACAAAAACAAAATCTGTGATACGAACCAAACCATGAATTTTGTGAACCGTTCCAACCCTAATTCAATATATTCATTTGTATATTCATGTTAACTTAATGATAAAGAGAGACAATAACAATGAGGAGATGTTTGTACTGGAAATAGATTTACTGTATTTCGTGTGTTACTGAAAGAAGCAGATAAGTGTTTCTCAGACTGCTGGATGTTGCCTTCCATAACATTCTCTACCAATCAGTTCTTGTGGTCTCCATGTTGTATCTCTGTCGTGATCTGCTGCTAAATTCACCGTTCCCTGACAGAGCTCCGGAGCAAAGCCTCTGCACCAATCAACTAGAAGCAAACATCTGGTTTTAGAAAAGGAGTCTGCTGATACAACCAAATACTTTCCTTCTAATGTATTTTATCTGTCATCACGGCACACCAGACGTAGATGTCTGGACTCGAGGCGTATTTAGCCTCGTCTTAACTCACATTGGTCACCACTTAGCGAGTGGCTGTTTACCACGCACAGGTCGTTTCCAACGTTGTTTACTACTAAAAATAATTAGAGTGAAACTCCTCAAACTGGTCCAAACCTTCTATGTCTGTGGGGAGCTTGTAAATTAAATTAGGTACACACTAAAGTTAGAAACACTCTCACATGTGCTGTTCTTCTGGAGATCTCACATGGTCATAAACATGGAAAAACAGTTTGTGGGAGGTCCTGAGTGTAAACTGTCAGACGCCTTTCAGCTCGCTCATTTCTCCATCTTCCTTGTGTAAATATTCGTGTCCAGATGAGGCTGGGCCTCAGCGGCTTTAATCAGAGCTTTTTAGATCGTGGTTGATGTCCCGGTTGGAAAGAAAAGGAAACAGAATGGGGCTGATTGCCTGTTGCCCAACTGCAATTTGATTGGCTAATTTTCCAACTACTCTTGTTGTCAATATCTCATAGTTGAGTTTTTTTAAGAGAAGATAGTAACTGTGGTCACCATGAACCATCTGGATTATCTTATGGCGCTTACCCATTGCTAGTGCCAGCTCTACTCGGCTCGACTCGACCGAGGTGCCCCTTGCTCCACTTTCCATTGGAGATTTAGTACCGCCATGTGTGAGGCCAGCGCGGCTGGTCGTCATAGCGACGCCGCAGGAAATTTCCTTTTTCATAATGGAAAAACCAAAAAGGCAAGTAGAGTCGAGGCGAGTCAAGCAGGTACCATGTAATGGAAAAACGTCATTAGACACATAAACCACCTGAGTGCCCACCAGTAACCACTGGCTAACTAGCTTGGGAGACAATGCTGTTTCTGATGTGTGTGTTATTGGAAAGGGATGGTATCGGTTCAAGAACATAGACATAGCCGCATAGACTGTATAAGTCATGAAAAATGTGTTAATTTGCCCCAAGGGGCTCAATAAAGTATGCCTCTTTCTTCAAAACATCTGGATCACCCCTGGTGGCTGGCTCCATGTTAGTGGATGCACCAAACAAAGAAATCAAAGTACACATCAAATAAATGTTTCCCAAATATCATTTTTCAGATCTGTTTAGTTTAATTAGTTACTTAATGCTATAAAAACAATGGAGACGTCATGATTGACATCTATGATTGACTCTTCTGTGATACGTTGTGCGTGTTTCTATGGGCGGGTCTTAGATCCCGCAGCTTCACCGCCCGATGACTACTGCGCAGACTATAGCTGCGTTTGAAACCGTTCCCTATACAGTGAGGGAAAAACGTATTTGATCCCCTGCTGATTTTGTACATTTGCCCACTGACAAATAAATGTCAGTCTACAATTATAATTGTAGATTTATTTGAAAAGTCAGAGACAGAATAACAACAACAAAACCCAGAAAACCACATTAACATGCAAATCAATTTATGACATTTTTGACATGCGTTTTTCTGGATTTTCTTGTTGTTATTCTGTCTCTCACTGTTCAAATAAATCTACCATTAAAATTTTAGACTGATCATTTCTTTGTCAGTGGGAATGGGTACAAAATCAGCGGATCAAATACTTTTCACTGTAGTGTGTTTGCCATTTTGTAGCAGTGTTCCACATCTTTGGTTAATTTCATTCACTATATTGTCCACTAAAAACACCAACAATGCACAGTTGATTTGAGTGTACATATGATGTCCCCAACATGTTACTCCCGTATCCCACAATGCAACGTGGTTGTGTTTTCCCAGAGGAAAAAAGGCAGAAGGACCCATGGAAACTGAAAAGGAAAAATGGAGGGGACTTTTCTTTCTTAACAGTGGAAATGTACCATGCAACATTCTGTACATACAACCTTTTACTTTACTCCTGAGTGCTCCTGAGACGTATTTTAGTTCCGGTTTGTTTACATGATGCCTCCGTCAGACAAACCACCGGCGTATCTACTGATGCAACCATGTGTTTTCAGTGAGTGTCCGAAAATCTGGTTTGGCCATTCCCTATATAGTTCCCTATTTAATAATGAGGAATAATGAGTGAGGGAATGAGGGAATGGTTTGGAACACAGCTTATGGCTCCAAAATTATAAGATGGCAGCGCCCGTATCCGGGAGCTTTGGGCTTCACTTTCTACAGCGTGAGGAAGTGGAGACGTGTCAGCCATCTTTAGAGTCTTTAGACAGTCTGAGGTCAAGAAGAGCATTTCAGGATCTTTGGCATTTTTCTGATTATCAAAAATGAAAGCAAGTAAAAGTGGAGCAAACCTAACGTTACCAAAACTGACAGCTCATACAAACGGGCAGAGGTATGAGCCCAGTCTGATTATCCCCGGTGTTAAACTGTGTGGGAAATGGGAAATTATATCAAAATTGTGTATTTTTTTTAGTTTTGCATGTGTCCAAAGTCATATTTACCCCGCCATTTTCATACCTAAAAACACCACTGCATTGACCCATCATCATGCTGTCCATCTGGTACCCAGCAGCAGAGGAAGCTGGACTGGTGCCAGTTCACTCCTGGGAAGCCACAAGTTGGGCTTCACGATAGGAATAGATAAAGTGTCTGGAAATAATGCGTGTACACCCTTCCAGCAGGCTGTGGGAGGGTGGGACCATAGCCTACTATACCCATGTCTCTTTTTCTTCAAGCCAGCCGCAATTGTTTTTATGAACCCTAACAGAGGCAGGCAGACACCTGAAATCATTTTCACTCAAGGCTTCAGTTGTCAAAAATCAGATTATAGGTTATAGCTTATTCACTCGACAGGAATAAGGCGTTTTATCTTTACCTTGACGATGGACTGCCGCGCCGTGCCGAGCCGTGCCGGACTACCTCCTAAAACTGTGTCTGCTGTATGGAGGCTACACACAGACAGGAATGTGTCTGACTGACGTGCCGCTGCATTCCTCTACAACACACACACACACACACACACACACACACACACACACACCCACACACACACACAGTCATTTATTAAACTGAAAGTCCCAGTAATAACCGAGTTGATGTCCGGCAGCAGTGGGACTGCAGCTGAATCTTGGTTCTAACCCAACAACCTGCACCGGGGACTTTCGGAAACTTGCCTGTATTCCTCGGATCCTGTTGCAGCTTGTTCATAGTTGGAGAACACATAACATCCTGATCATTTGTGGCGAATAGTCTCCACGCTGTGCACGACCCAGATGTTAACTCTGCTCAACCGCTATCATACGCTGTCTTCACCAACTCCTCCGGACAGCCCGACAGAAAGCTCCTTTCTTCCCGCTGCATGCTCCATATGGCCCCGCTCCGCAGTCTGTCTGCTGCCGCCAGCTTCAAATGGACCAGCAGTCAAGCCAGCAGCAACTAATACCTCCACTCGAGACACGGTGTTTTTCAAAATAAAAGTCGGAGAAAGGACAGGTAGTCTGTATGGCCTCATGCAGGATGTACGAATAAAGGCCAATTTATGCTTCTTCGTACTGTGGGTAGCCTACGTAGCTACGTAGTTACGTGGAGATACCACCCTACCTGAGTAAAGAGGTGCATCATCATAAAATATGTTTCCATCCACACGTTTTTATCCGAATTAAGTGATATCAAAGGAAAAATGCCTTGTGGAAACAGAAAAATTCAATGAAATTTCATGAATATTGACTTGAAACAAAAACGTTTGGGCTCATTGAATTTTGTTTTGATCAATACGGCTTGTGCGATAAAAGCTGATGGAAACGTTATTTGCCGAATAAATAATGAATTGTAAATAAGTTTTAGGTGATTTTATGGTTGCAACCCACCACAAAACGAGTTTTAGTTAATTTCCGCCTAGTATTTCTGCTCTCCATTCTCCATCTTCATCCGCTTATCCGGTATCGGGTCGCGGGGGCAGCAGCTCCAGTAGGGGACCCCAAACTTCCCTTTCCCAGGGAAAGCCATATCAACACCTATTTCTGCTCGGTTTGCACGTGTGGAGGGTGTCATTAAAGACAGATGTAAGTGGACGGGCAAGGACACGAGAGACTTACCCAGAGAATTTAATTTATCAGGAAGTCGAGAAGGAAATGGCCATCAAAGGTTACGTCAAGCCGTGGGACGTCCTCCGGAGTAAATGGAAGAGAGGATATGAAGACAGAGCTGAAGTCAACAAATAGGATCCTGGAGTGGGATCCTGAGGAGTCTAGGTGCCGGAGGATGAAATGAAGAGCCATGTTGACTGCATTGTCTACCCACCTGTTGGCTCTATATGCAAATTGCAGGGGGTCCAGGAGTGGGTTGGTGAGGGTTTTGAGATGAACCAGAACAAGGGGCATAAAAAACTTCACAACCACAGAGGTCAGGGCATCCGGCCCGTAGTCATTCAGTGCTGTGATCCTTGTTTTCTTGGGGACAGGGATGATGGTGGCATGTCTCCAGTGAGGTGTTAAAGACGTCTGTGAACAGCAGAGACAGCTGATCAGAACAGGGCTTCAGGGTGGAAGGAGACACAGAATCTAGTCCAGCTGCTTTGAGGGGGTTTCGTTTTTTGTCTGTTGATTTTTCTTTCCTGAATGGAGAGAGTTGTTGAAGTTGTTGTTGATCACTGAATCAAGGGGAGTTAGAAGCAAGAGAGTAAAAATGCATCTTCAGATTTGATTTAAAACTGGCAATGGTATTACAGGATTATTACTTGAGATGGGGCGGGAGGGAATTCCAGAGATGACAGGATGTTGGGTTGTAGACCTGAAGGTCCTGGCGGTAGAGTAAGTCAACAGGAGAGCGAAAATATTCAGAGGGCCTTTGTCAGTGCTTTAAAAACAAAAAGCAAAACTTTAAAATTCAGAATTTCAACGGGAGACATGTGGTCATAGTGCCAGTGAGGAGTCTTGCAGCAGCATTCTGGACTAACTGGAGTCTGTTTATATTAGGCTATATTGGGTTAGGCCTGCGTGTAGGGAGTTGCAGTAGTCTAAATGTGAGGTAATAAAGGAAAGAATGAAGTATAGACAAATTGGCTGTTTAAGTACTTTAAGCACGGTCTGTTGGACAGCATTGTCTTTTAAAGACAGAAACTGATACGCTGAAAACTGTTCTTCCCATCCTCTCATCTCGTCCTGCCTTGCTAAACTTGTACTTTGACTCTTTAAACCAGTCCCTGTCCCCACTCCTGAACACCGCTTCCTTCAGCAACCTTAGCTGTCGTCTTTGTACCCGTTCGTAGCACGTGATGCTATACAGCTGTCCTCACAGAGGCTGATGTATGATGTCACAGCCTCTTTGTACTGGACCAGACTGGTGGTAGACCACCCAGTCTGTGCAGTCCACCACAGCTTCACTGGTCCACTTCTTAAATGTCAGTCTCATTATAGGTTTAAGAAGTTTTAGTTTCTGCCTGTATGAGGGAATCAGTTGCTCCATGGCGTGGTCCGAGTGTCCCAGTGCAGCGCAGGGGACCATGGGATATGCATTGCTGACTGTAGTATAACGGTCTGCATTTGGGGAGCTCATGGCTGACATTAACTATGTTAAAGTTACGAGGACATTAACAAGGGAATCACACACTATCTGGTCAGCGAGCGCACATACATTTCAAAAAGAAAAGATGATGCCTGTTGTAGTACACGTGTGAGGCAGTTGCACTTTGCTAATATTACACTTATTTACTTTATACTCTACTTACATTTCAGAGGAAAATATTTTAATTTTTACTCCACTTTATTTACCTGAAATCTAAAGTTACTGGTAGGCCTATATGTTGTTAAAAATCCACCTTGACCAAATTCTTAGATAGATAATTGAAAAATCTGACTCTTTTTCTGTCCACACAGACACTAAGCCCTTCATTTATAATGTGATTGAATTAAATTAGATAGAATGGACAAATTAGATAGATAGATTTCCAACTGGGAAACGTTAGTGTGTTATCAGTTAGCTCAGTGTGTTTCTATAGAATATAACTTTATAGACACAACCAATCCCAACAGTCACAAGAGAAAGACATGGCTATTTGTCTCCACCTATGGGTGCCAAGGGACGACACACAGTGTAAATAAAGCCTTGCACAAAGTTCATTTTCAGCGGCTGCAGACAGTCCTTCCATCGAGTTGGAACATTAGATCTCTTCATACTGCTGGCAGTTTGACAGCATCACAGTGTCACAGCTGATAGGATCTGTGATGGCGGCAGCAGCACCACCTTCTGGAAACTGGATGAAATTCCTCCTGGTAAAATGAGAATACTTTCTCATGTGTTTTATTATTACTATCTTGTGATGACAAGTCATCCATTTGACCTAGTATCTCAAAATGTTGATTAACTCGACGTAGACTATACTAACTCTTAATGGATAAACACTTTTGTTCCACAATGCAATACTCATGTAAATTGGAGCATGTATCATGTACAGCTCATAAAAAGTGACTCCATAAGTGAATTAGATGTGAAACAGGCATGTGGGACAGCACTGAAAATAAAAATGGACATAGTCAAGCCTCTGACTTAACACCAGATCGATCACAAACAAAATGGATGAGCTACAAATACACACGGAAATTCTGCTTTATGATTTTCACAAAAGCCTGGCTGAACACACCTATCAATAGCAGCTAGCAGATAGGATAGAGACAAAACACCTTGTTGTTACCTAAGGGCCCTGTTCATGTTGCACAGACGTTTTAAGTCTGTTAAGAGGCACAAAGGCATTCTAAAACTTGCCCCGACAACTGCTGTTTTAGCTCAGTAGAAGCTCTTGGACATAGCTGCAGCTACTCTGTGTCGGCCACACCAATTTGGCTCGTTAAATTTTTATTTTTTTACAACTGTACTCACAAATTTATAGCGATTAAGATTAACATGAAAACAAATTGGCCAGAAATCTCCTTTAACAACTAGCTCAATCTACCCAGGGTTTCCCAATCCAGTGACACCCGTGTTAACATAAAAGAGGCAGAGTTTGCACAGCAAACAGAGCTGCCTATTTTAAATTATAACTCTATATAAATATGAAGCTAATAGACACGGTTTTACAGGCAAAATGCAATAGTTACTGCTTGCTAACCCAGGAAGGAACGCTGGCAAAAAAGAAATAGTGGATGATATAAAAGTGTAAATCACTACACTTATCAATATCACTTCCCCATCTCTCTCTCTCTTGACGCCAATATTGATTGGTCAGTAGGCGGTGCTTTTAAACCGGTTGATCTCTATTCTTCAATATAAGCTGCTCCCAACCAGGTTAGGTGTTCAGCATAAGTTACCAGTGATTTAACCCGGTAACAAGTGATACACAAAATCCCGGGTTGAACCTGAAGTTACCTTGTTAACGGCAAATCTTGCTTCGTAGTACAGGCCTCTGGTCTTCAGTAAGTGGAGCTGCTGACTTACTGTGTTGCATCTATAGCCAAGAAACACTGACAAACCCGTGTAGTGTTATCAAAGCAACAATTAATGTCTATTGTTTTGGTTTATATTGATGTCATTGTAGTTTTTACAATTTGTTTAATTTCACTTTACACATTTTGTGTCCATCATAACCTTTTGGGACAATGTTGAACATAAGACTCCACACAAAAATGTTATCCGTTGGATTCAGTGTGTGTTGTGGGGCTTACATACCGGTAAATCAAAAATATGTTTTGGTTGTAAGATCCATTACCATGACTTATTTCCTTCATGTCCATTCTGTCAAAACTGGCAACAGTAAATAAATGTCCCAGCGAGGTACAGATAAGTCCAGAGTTTCAGCAGTAAATGGGCTCCGGCAGGCTGGATGTCGTATGGTCCTGTTGTGTGGATAAGTCTGCCGGCTGCCAGTGACACTCGATCAGAGCGTCGTACAGTTCCTCACTGAGCTCCATGAACTTCCTGTTGGCCTCCACCACATCCAGCTCGGGGCTAGGGTCTGCAACACACACGCACCGCATCACATCAACTGACACAACTGGCTTCCCCCAGCACACCAAATACAGTTGTGTTCAGAATAATAGCAGTGTGTTTAAAAAAGTGAATGATGCTCAAAATACTAAGAATACCTTTTAATTCCATATTATTAATGCATCGGGAACACTGCATGTTCAATTCCAAATCAAAACATGACCAACAGTGATCAAGTTTGTGTTCTACCTTTGCAGAACGTGAAGAAAAAGGAATATTAGGATGTTCAAAAATAGCAGTATTTTCATTTTTCTTTACAAACTAAAACATTTACTATATGAACTGAAAAATGTCTCAAGGGTTTGCTTTACTTTGAATCGCTGCACTAATATTTAGTTGCATAACCAATATTTCTGAGAACTGCTTCCCATCTGTGTTGCATGAGTCAACCAGCTTCTATCACCTGTGAACAGGTATTCCAGCCCAGGACCATTGAACTACATCCCACAATTCCTCTGCATTACTGGGTTTTGCCTCAGAAACAGCATTTTTGTGTTCTATGGGATTGCGGTCCGGGGATTGGGCCGGCCACTGCGTAACATCAGTCTTGTTCATCTGGAACCAAGACTTTGCTCCATTACCGGTGTGTTTTGGGTCATGGTCTTGTTGAAGGACCCATTTCAAAAGGTATTTCCTCTTCAGCATAAGGCAACATGAAATATTTTGATGTATTGAAACTGTTCCATGATCCCTGGTATGTCATAAATAGGCCCAACACCACAGTACGAGAAACATTTCCATAATATGATTTTTGCACCACCATGCTTTACCATCTTTACAGTGTACTATGGCTTGAAGTCAGTGCACAAAGGGGGGGGGGGGGTTAGTCGGACAAACTGTCTGCTGCCCCTAGACCCAAAAAGAACAATTTTTCTCTCATCAGTCCACAGAATGTTGCGCCATTTTCCCCCACATCGTTCAGGCTATGGTTGCCATTTCAAGGCATTTAAACTCAGCAGATTATAATTTGCTGCACTTCTTTACGTTTTCCCCTCTCCAATCAACATTTTAATTAAAGTCCGCTGTTCATAAGAACAATGTCTGAAACGACCCATTTTGAGTATTTCAGTGTGAAATGCGCCATAACAGCATGTATTTCCTTCCTTCCTAGATATGGGCCATAATTAACACCCGTTTCTTCACAGAATCAAGCACCTCACTAATGGAACACAACACTGATAATATTTTGAACACCTTTCAATGACAGATTCAATTACACAGAATGAGCAGCACACATGACATGAGTTTTTGGTCTGTTGGTTTTCTATAACTCAACAACACTTACTAGTAAATTATTTGCCATGTAGAAATATCCCTTCTACCAAAACATGATTTATTGAGTTAGTGATGTTAGACTGCTATTCTTTTGAACACAACTGTAAATACATGGCATTCAGAAAAATAACTAAATCGAATATAGGATGAAATATCTGGACCTGACGTGATAATTAGTCAAAAAATATACTTATTTTGCATGACAAATGTCTTAAGAGTTTAAAAATCTTACACTTCATAATTTTTATATTAGACTAAATAAATTAGACACTGAGTGAGCTATAGAGCCGTTAGTAGGTCAGGCTAGTAGTTTCCCCCTGCTTCGTCTTTATGCTAAGCTAGGCTAACCATGGCCTGACTTCAGCTCCATACTTAAGACAGACATAAGATTGATGTCCATCTGAACGTCTCACTCTAAAGTTATTTCCCCAAATGTTGAACTTTTCCTTTATGCAAAGAACAGTCATTTACCATCCCTAATCCCAATACCAACCTTCAAGTCCATCATCCTCCGGAACAGCTTCACTTTCCTAAAAAGAACAGACACACGTTAGAATGCCTGCTGTGATGAAGAGTGCAAGGTGTGGCCAGTGGCTGTCGGTGTTTGTCTGTGTGTGTGTGTATGTGTGTCAGAGACAGCTGACCTGTGCTGGGGGGTACTGGGTGTAATCATACTGCAGCTGGTAGTTGTAGCCGTAGCCTCCTCCTGTCTGGTCGTAGCCCCAGGAGGGGTAGTAGCCCGGGTAGGCCTGCTGCTGGTACTGGCTGTACTGATCATAGCTGGGTCTGTATCCTGAGTTGGACTGCCAGGATTTGTGCTCCGAAGGCTGCTGCTGCTGTTGCCTGTTCCTTAGACTCAAGAGAAGGAAGAGAAACACCGTTAAACTCCAATCACTTAGCTTGTGCTCCTACCACTAAGATATCCAGTTGCTGGGAAGGAAGAAAAAGAAGAATTTGTGAGGAGAACTCACTTGTTAGCAGCCAGGCTCAGTCTCAGAGGTTTACCGCCAAGTCCCACCGCGCCCTGACACTCCTCTAAAGCCCGCTTCTGCAGCCGCTCATCTGGGAACTGAACAAAGCCACAGCCCCTACAGCCAGACACAAACAGCCAGTGTTTAAAGAGGGCGCCCTGGAAAAAACAGCTGACCAGATCTCTGTACTGTGTTTGATGAGTACAGCTAGTTGGACCTAGAGCCGTTACAATACTGATACTGGATCAGAAAAAGCCTCTGATTCTGGTATATAAATGCTGGTATCGGTATCTGAAAGTAGTGATTTAATTCCCTTATGACTGACTGTCAAACTGGATAATAAGAGGAAGCTCTGTGGAGTTCATGGTTTGTGTTTGTTCATGTTTTTCAAAGAGTTTAACAACAAAGATAGAATCATAAGACATCTATACAGGGACAGTAGTATACAGCTGTTAAGACAAAGTAAAATATATGTATTTTTTAAACACACTGGTATCAGATCAGTACTGGTATAGGACAATAACCAGAAAGCCCGACGTCAGGCTTTGTCCCTTTCCTTCCTCTCTCTGTGTTGTCAAGCTACACGCTGTACATGTCAAGTTTTGAAGAAAATGTGGATGGTGCAACAAAGCAGGCCTGCCTGGTTCTTACGGGGAATGATTGTAAAGATTAACCAAGAATATGTTTAGAGCATTTCTTCTTTAACTGGGACATTGGGACTGATTGGTGTGGATGAAGTACGCACCAAGATCCACTGGTAAGAGATATTGAGGTTTGACCATAAATCAGCTAATTTAATTAGCTAACAATATTGGGTTGTGTCTACAGTTAACGTCATTTAATATTGTATGCAGTGTTTTATTTTGCGGGGTGCAAATATTCCACCAAAACAAGTTCCTTCCGGAGACTATTTAACAGAGTCACTGTTGCTACGTCTGAAGCTTAGCAACGCCAAAGACCATTGTGATTGGTTTCAAGAAATGCAAAAAAACCTATCTCGTATCCCAGAATGCATCTGTAGTGTTGCCAGGCCTTACTCCACAGCACTTTGGATTTTAACAGGAACCAGGGATGCACGGGATAGAAGAAAGACGATAACTCTGGTTCTGCTGTGTCAGATCACGCAGAGTGTTATCTTATTGATAACTTAGTTGAACCTACTTTGTAGAAGGAATCTCATCTCACAGACTCATTAGTCAGATAAATACTGCTGAAAGGCTCAGTGAGCACATCAGGTGGCTCAAAGTTCAGAGAAGCATGGAAGTCAAGACTTAAATCCCTTCTCTAAGAGACATTTTAAAGAAGGCGGGAACACATCTACATCAAAGCAGTCCCAAAAATACAGACGTTCATGTGTTGCATGTCTCCTCCATGTTGTGTGGAGACGTGTAAATACTCACTTGGAGTTGCCCATGCTGTCCAGCACCACTTTCCCTCCCCGACAGGAAGGGTAGCGGTTGTAAAAGAACTCGTAAAGCATCCCATCATCCACCTCAGGAGTTAGATCTCCCACAAACAGAGAATACATCTGACTACAACAAGAGGAAGAAAACAAAGCCACAACGACACATGATGGCTCAATTAAAAGAGGAAGCATTCATCAATTTGTCAAAGTCATGTCGGATATCTGGCTTCTCCATTTGGACTCACCCACTGTCTTGTTTCCCAAAGGTGGCTCGGTTTAACTTGAATCTTGTTGGCTGGGAGAAAGAAAAATGATTGTCCATGTCATTTCTCAGCAGTTTTCTTTAACGGAGACAAGAAAATCAAACATGGCTACTGTTCAAACAATCCACTTACCGGATTGGCTCCTGGTAAGGCTTTCCCGTTGATTTTGCGTAGACACCTCTCCGCTGTGGCCTCGTCGCTCATTTCCACGAAGCAGTAGCCCAGAGCCCCCCTGGGGGACGACACACTGTTTAACTCAAGAGTAGCACAACTCCAAAAATGGACAACGGCCTGTGGATTTAATTCTCACCCTGTCATCTTGTTGCGTATGATCCGCACATTAACCACCGTTTCCCCCATGGTGGAAAAGGATCTGGTGATAAACTTCTCATCCATGTAGGCCTCAAGCTACAGACCAGCAGAAAAACAAAGAGCAGTGTTTAGGGGTGGGATGGCTTCCGCTTCACAAGTTCTGATTTGCAATTTCAGCTGATTGATTCTCTATCATTACGTCACTTCAAGTTGTGAAACAAGTTCTAGGCCTAATAGGAACATGCTTAATGCTGTTAAAAGCCAAGATTCCCTTTTGTAAAACCTTTATTCTATGTGTAAAAACAGAAAAAGGTCTGTTTCATTGTTTTATCTAATATACCGTGCCGATCTTAATAAAATCACCGTTTTCAATCTTAAAAGGGGTTTTATACAGTCCCCATGCTAATCTAGTCTAGGTTTGACAAATATAAGCACAGTGGATTTTAATGTAGACCTGGTAAGTTTGTGGTCTCCAGTCTCTATGGAGAGAAAAAACAAAACAACGATGTCACATTTATTTTCACAAATTGAATAAAAAGTTCCACAGGTTTCCCTTAACATTCGCTTCAACCCCAATTCATCCTTGTGTAGTTAGTCCATCACGGTAGGGAGGTAGCATTCCCCCGTCCGGGCCTAGCGTTAGTATCATAACGGCAGCGGAGAGGAAACACCTCGTCTTCACATGAAAGGAAGCTACGTGTTGCATTTCTGCTGTGCCCAGTAACCCTAATTAACTACTAGTCTTTCAGCTACTCGATACATAACGTTACATGTATCCTACAATGTAAAAGTTTGTGTTTTTCAAAGGGAGTTTTGAGTTATTTTACATTCAAACAACGTAGAACTTACTTAAGGCTAATGTTGAGATATCGTTAACGCTGTGTAACGTGTAGCAAACACGGCTAAATAATGTGGTGTAGTATAAATTGGAAACAACTCACGTTTCCCATCCATAACGTGCTCATGCTGCCGCCGTCGATGTCAATATTACAAGGTGAATTTACTGATAATGCAAATTTTAAATTAAGCTTTATATTCTAGGCTGCACATGCCAACTAGCCTAGCAGAGCAGTAGCTGAGAGGAAAGAAGTATACCAACATTACGTCCTGACGTCACACAACAGAGATCGTTACGTTGTTGGGACGCAGCTTCCGATTCGACCGTTTTTTTTATCTTTTAGTTTTTTTTAATCATAACTTTATTGTGTACTAACAAAACACGCTTACATATTTTTACGATATGCAAAACGTCAGAGAAATATTGGAAATAGAACAATTAACAAGCACGTAGGAAAAATAATGATGAAATACTTAAATGAAATACCTTATACACCATAAGAATGTAAAAAGAAACATAAAACAGCTTTAACAAAAAGAAGTGTAATCAGGAATAAAAATTTGCAAGTTTTAATAAACATTCACGGTTTGGTTGTTTTTGAAGTTTTCTTTTATTAAACAGTTCATTTTTGGAAGTTAAAAAATGATGTTTTAGAACCAGTAAATCGACATCTATGGAAACATTGTTTGGCAAATAAAATAAGACTATTTTCCAACATTTCTTTTTTTTTCCTGCATAATTGTTTCAAAATACCATTGAGTTTCAAATGTCTTTTTCAGTCAAATTAAGTTAATACATTTTCAGTTAATCAATTTTGAAAGAGTTCCCAAAACGTTCTGGAATAAATGAAATAAATAAAAAATAAAAATGTTCGTCAAATCTTTGGTGAAAGGGACAAATAGCCAATCAATGTTTTTTTGTGTGAACAATTTTACATGTATATAAATATTCAAACAAACAATTACAAACAATACACTGAGACAGTGGAACGCTTCCCAGAGCCAAAAACAACAGAGAGGAAAGCTGGGATGGAGAGGGACACAACAACACATGTAGAAACAGACACACACATTCACACACACAGAGACACACATACACACAAGACAAGGGACCGAACACATGCGCAGGTTGAGATGAGGTAACCTCCATGAGTCAGCAACTTGGCCCCTAGTGTTCAGGGCGCTCCGTGGACGCGCAGGGACAAATGTCATGTATAATCTGACGGTGAGTGTCCAAGAAGACTGAGGTATTTAGATCTCTTCAGGGTCATCTTTGAACATTTTATTTAAAGGACAAATATAACAGGTAACGAGGGTAGGCTATACCTCGCAGGATTTAATGTTGGCATTTTTTTCTACTTAACTCTAATTGACCAATATAACGGAAGTGTAACTGCAGGAGTCTATATTCTTGACTAAGACAGATTTCACTTTTTAGGAGCGGTTAAAGGGCTCCGTAGGTACTGGAAACAATAATAGCAGTAGTCATTTTGACAGTAGTGGTGTAGTCTAATGTATTAGAGTGGGTATACTGTGCCCCATATGTAGAAATAAGTTTTAATATGTGCTGCTTCTTTTATGAACATGCAATAACATTCATGGATTATCTATGAAGGGACTTTAAACTATACTAGCTTCTCATTAATACAAATTTTGTACTACTTAGGACAGATCTAGTCTCTACAACTTGAAAATTTAGAAGCAGAATAAAATGTTTTTCTTGTGTGTGTGTGTGTGTGTAGAGGTCTCTTTTAATTTAGTTTTAATCAATGTATCATTTGTTTCGTTTTCAGCGCAATCAAAAGGTTAAAAATGATGTGGATTTGTCATATTTTATCAGTCAAGTATGAAATCATATTTTGTGCACAAGTTCTCCATAAATGTTGTCTCACAACACCTCCATGCTATGTTTATCATATATATTAAATCTTTGTGATGGGGAAACACTAGATCCTCACTCCAGTGCCACTTTATTAGGTACAACTTGCTAAAACTAATGCAGTCTAAAGCCCTGTACACATGACAGTTCAGATTTTGTCCCACTTATGTATGTATATAGTATGAGGGAATACACGTAAAGAGTACTAAAGAGCAATGGTGCCATTCTGGTGATGTGTGTGCGTTCACTGGAGTTTATTGACAGTTACAGAAACCACTGGATGACATCTGGCTGTTAAACGAGAGCACTGAAGACACAAGACCAGTCACATGTTCTAACATAATGCTTCTGGCTTCCTAACATAAGAACTGTTGATGGTTGCTCATAGCTTTAAAGTGATACATTTATAGCTATACAATCCCAAATTTCCTGATACATGACACTAAAGGGGCAACCTTCAGACATAAAAACACCAACATCAGCTGCACTGTATAGGGTTGGAACATCATTTGCAAATGTGTAACACAAACCATAAACCTGGAAAACAATATCTGTGCCCCACACTTTGACCCAATTTCTGAATGAACCAAAGTACAATTTTCAAACAGATGTTGAAAGTGTTTCATCACATAAGCGTGAATATTTATTTTATATTGTTTCCTTACCTTAAACAAAGAATGAACTGACAGGAAGCTAAAGCCCTGGAACCAAAGGTGTTGTTGTATGGTAAAGTTAGTAAGTCATGGTATACCACGCACATCCCATCATACGCCAGTTGAGAAGGTTTTTGTCTCACAGTAACATGTCATTGGCCCCATTATTATGTTTACAAGCAAAACATGTACAAAAACCACAGTAGAGATATAATGATCACATCCAAAAACACTACACCACACCGTGGAACCTTCAGGCTGCTTTACCCCGCAGCACATGATGGACACAAACACTTGTTTTCTTACTATCAGGATATTATGAGTACAATGTCCAAACATAAATCAGATAAGGTGCTCACTGGCTGTCAGATAAAACCATCCTTTCCACCCACACATCATACTGCATTACATCTGGAAATGCAAATTAACTCGTTTTAAAATGTACAGGGATAGGGAGAAAGATTTCACCTACACTGCACACATTAGGGTGAATGTTTATTCTTGTGAAAAAAAAAAAAACATTCAACTCTCTCTACAGAAAGTACCTGAAGTCACAAAATATTTTGTTTTAATCACGTACGTTATCATGTGTAAATAAGAGATCAATATATTTTGTGCATGTTTTATCTTATTCCCACACGTTGTCTTGTTCACATGAGCGATTATTATGCACATTAAGTTCTCTTGTCTTCAATAAGGGGTCATCTTGTACGCCAAAGTTACCTTGTAACAAAAAGATATCTTAGTTAACATCTTTTTGACACAAGTCATTTCTTGTTAAGGATTTAAAAAAAATATTTTTCCGGGACTTTGGGATTTCGTAGGTATAAAGAGCTGACAGAAGGTTACACAGTTCAGATAAAGATTAGACAACATCTTTGAAAGGCTAACATAATCAGAGCAGTTGGGTCAACAATAGTTTAAAAACGTGATACATGAGATAATGTTTGCAGGAAGGATTTTAAACACAACACCACACAGATTGCATGTTAAATCATATACACAGAACAACAATGCCAAGTAACCAATTGCCTAAAATTATAGCACATTTTAAATCAACATCAGTGGAAGCTTTCAAAGCCCAATCCTGTCTTTGAATATAATTAATGAGAGGTTCAAACGAGTGTGTGCTCTACAGTTTGGGGTAGATATGGAAGGCTGCATTTGGAATATTCTCCTGTAGACCGGAGCAACACAGACCCTAAACCTCAATGAGGAAACCGGAAAGTGAACTAGACTGCAAACATAATGAACAAGTGTGTGGTAAACTATGGAAGCACTGTGTCCACCATACACTGTCTGTAAGGCTCCTTAGATCAGCCACACCAACATGTTTCATGGATGTAGGTAGGTAGCTAACTAGAGATCTAGGAAGACAACACACTCATTCTTAATCATGCATGTAAAGCTCTGAATTGGTCAATTTGTTAAAACAATCTGAAGATGCATGCGTACATGTACACACACACACACACGTTAGCATTACAGGAAGACATGTTATTCACTCCAGTTACTGAATAGCCAAATATTTATATTTCATATGTGAAAGTAAGGCTTGTCATATTCAAAACTCAACATGTACATATCATAAACAGGGCTCTATGCATCAGTTCCATACATAGGAGCCACATCTTTGAGTGACTGGTTCGGGTTGATTGACATTAATGGATAATCTGTTTGGGATGAATATAACTAAAATAAATACCTTTCAATCTTCACTTCACCATATTTGTATGCACAAAGCTCTAATAACCCACTGTTCACTACCTGCCCAACACCAAATCAACACGTAAATGACTGTTTTCCAAGGCTTTCCGTTTCAATTTGTCTGTGTTTTCAGCTTGTTGTGCTGCCCACAAGTGGTAAAAAAAAAAAGATGTCTTCTCAGGACTTTGTACATGTTCAAACTGCACTTGACATCGCTTCCATTCTTCTGTTGGTTATTTGACATTGCGTCCTTTCCATCATAGCTCTACCAAACCTGAACCTGCCAAAGGTCTAATGAGCCAAATTTTAATAAGTGTGCCACAAAGCTAAATAGAAAAAAGCTTGTTTACAGTTTTAAAATGTAAGAATGGTAAATTAATGACAAAATGAGCCGGAGTGGTAGAATGCTGAAACAGTGAACTAAAGTGCCATCACAGACCCTCTGTAGAACTGACTACCTAACACAAACAAACCAACCTAAAGAGACAGTATGAGGAATGTAGGGAATTAAATGTAAAGTAGGTGAAGGAGTGTGTGCAATACAACTGAAGAAGGTAAAATACGTTTCAGACAAATGGCAGAAAAAGAATGGTTTTGAGTGAGAAAGTCTGCAGGGCAGTATGGAGGCAGCAGATCGGTCTGTCCAGACCAAGGGACGAAGACGCTGAAGATCACCAGGTATACAAACCTGCTGGACCCAGAAACACAAACACACACGCACACACAAGCATACGCACGCACACGCACACGCACACTCACACTCACACACACTATCAGTCCAGCTTCTCCTTGTGAACCAGTTTGGGGGCGTCCACAAAGTCTTGGCCGTTAAACAGGATGATGGTGGCAGTGATGGCACTAGCGGCCCCCCAGAACGCAACATAAGCCAGGGTCTCTGTCCAGGTGTCACCTACAAGACAAAGTCATTTATTCAACAACCACGAGAACTGGTAACCTGCAGCTCTTCAGCTAAAAGTGTGTCTACAAGAGAGCTGTGTGAGTTGTCCATCTCACGTACGTTTAACAGACCAGATTCAACAGCCGTCTACTACACAGGCTGCTTAACAGCTCACATTTCACTCACTCTATATATGTGTTGCTCCGAGCTGAAACATCTTTGCCTGTCCACACAGCAGTACTGTGCTGCTGCCGCTGTGTGGACCCCAGATGGTGGAGTACTGAAGCTGCTGTGCTGCTAAGATGCTGCTGTCACTACAGAGCCCGTTAGACTCAGTGTAAACGCATCAGCAGTTTCTGCTCACTCAAACCAAATATGTCCATATTTTGTTTTTGCAAAATGTTTTTATAAAAACTCAAAGAGTTACTCTGGATACAGACAAACATAAATACATCTTAATGGCTGATCAAAAACAAATATTAACAATGAATACATCATAAATAAGTATGTGATAAGCCTGTCAACCTATAGACCATTCTCCTGAACCTTGCCTACAGCACTGTATCCCATTCATTTCCTATGTGAAAAGAATGAGCATGAACCTTTTTAAAAAACATAATGACACAATTACTGATAAAAACAGTAAGAGGATAAAAAAAGAAATATGAAACCTTCAAAAAAAATGTCAATGTCAAGTGTGGACGTTGTATAGCATTATGACAGTAGTGGATCCCAGGAGCCCTGGGGAACTTCAAACTAGATGGAGCCTCTCAGGTCCACGTTGCTAGGCCACAGGGATGCCTCAGGGGCCACAGATGATTTAATACAATTATTCTTCACATGTCACAGGACCTTGAAATAACATGCGCACATAAAATTGCTGATGTGCAAGCTCTACATGCACCGGCACATGTGACTTGGTACAGAGACCTGGCTGAGAGGATAACTGACGTGGAGAGAAAACATGCTCATTATGCTCATTGTTCTTGGGGACTTTAACAGAGCAACTGTCAGAAAAGAACTCCTAAAATACAGACTGCCCATTAAGTTGCCCACCAGGGACAATCCCACAGTGGGCCAGTGCTACCCCACATTATGCCGCCAATTGCTTGGTCCCCTGTGTAGCTGTAGGACTCTCTCGCTGACTGGTTCATCTTCTCCTGACCTACAGGCAGAACTAAAATCTGCTGAGCCTGTGCTCCAGACTGTGTCTCCATCTCCCACAAGTTGTTGCCACTGAGCTTCCATTTTTCCAGACTCTTCCATCCAATCATCAACTAGCACTGTTTTGTTGCAAACCTGCCTTGGCACACCTTATTGGTTGTCAGCAGACTTCAAATCACAGCCGCGTTCATCATCTAGTGACAATGTCTTGCTCCAGGTCATTTTTTGCCCCTTTCCTGTTTGTTTTGGCCCACTGTATCACCGTGGTGGAGAGCAGATGTTGCTTGCAGTTTGTCACATTCTTGACAGTCTCCCTTCTCCCTGTTACCAGGGTTGGGGCAGCAGCTCTGACCACCAAGACTCCAACAGGGTCAGTGTCAGGTCTCACATAAACTTAAAATTCCTCTGAGGCTAGAGAGAGGCAGCTGGACAAGCCTTTGCTGCTCATGTAGACAGCATAGATTGATCAAGGTTCTCCAGACTTGTGACGGATTCTCAACGAAGTTCTTGAGCCAGATTCGTGTGCTTTAAATTTCAAGTAATACCATTTTCTAAGACTTTTGATTGGCTTCTCCGACCTTGTTGGTGTTGGTTCTTTGTTGATGAAAAACCTTTGGTCCATCAGTTCAAGATGCTTCTTGATTTTGATGGCTGGACTTTCATTCTTGTGATTTTTAAAATTATTTTTTAATAACTAGCTTAACTAGCTTCCCTAGTAGAAGCCGAAAGTTGCTGTCATGGTTGTCATGTTTTCCACGCGGTGATGGGTAGTAAGCGGATTTTCAGTCGCTCACCACCTGCTACCCATTTGACTTTTCCATGGTGTATATTGATTCTGTTCTTCTTGCTTTCACAAGTCTTCCTCCACTGCTTCTTAAGCTGCCTTCTCTCCTTAAACAGGCACTCAAACTCCTGTTCCCTTCTAAACCTGCTTTCTAACATTGGTGCCTTTCCCTTTCTGTCCCTAATTCTAACATTCTGCACCTAAAAAAAAAAAAAAGTACTAAAGGGCTGAACACAGAAAGACTTTTAGAAACAGAACTGGACTCTCACACATCCTCGTTCAGGATAAAGGCATCATCACCATTTTTTGGACAAAATGCTTGTTGGATTGTGGAACAGCATCTGAAATAGCCCACCCCACAACTTTCTGTCCTCAAATTTGCAATACTTTTGTTTTATAACTATGACTTAGTTACATAGAACTTACCAGCCATCAGAAGACACACGATGCACATGGAAAATGCCACCAGCATAATAATGGGCAGCTGTAAAAAGAGTAGGATTTAAAGCATTAGACAGAGACCTTACCTGCTGCTGCTGATTACAGAGAAAACACTGATATACCCACCGTGAGGAACTTCCAGTCCTTCTGCACACGAAGAGGAGTGGGTCCATCAGACTCATCGACAGCAAAGTTACCCAGAAAGAGGTCAATGGAGTCCTGAAAACAACAAAAACCCTTGGCTATACAGTATTCCAAATCATACAACTCATACAACGAGCTTCATTGAAAGGTAAGAAAGGTAAAGCTTGCTATGTGTGGGTTGGAGCTTGTAGCGTGGCATGAGCGGGAACTAGAGATGCCCAGAAGTATCATGTGGATGCTCATGCTATGCCCTTTCTTTATCAGCCAAAATTAGGCATTTCCCGATCTATTAGTATCAGCATTTATTAAGGCTGATTAAAATAAAATAAATTAAAAAATGATCAACATTTTTTTATAATGACAAATAAATGATTCTGATAAATCAATATTTAAAACATAAAAACAGATGATTTTATGAGCATTGAGGTATGAGGTATTAAGATTGAAACCAAGGATTTTTCTGGTACTGTACTACAACAAATCACCTCACAGACATCCTACCTGTCTGAATCCATCAGAGAAGTTATTTTTGTAGTAGCGGATCATTGAGTTCCAGCCATCCATCAGCAGCCCCCACCTGGTCCTCTTCCCCGTCCTGAGAGAGAAATGAAGTTGGATTAAACAGCAGCCATGACGATATTACTGCAGGGGGAGTCCAGAAAGCAACGCACATAGGATGCGACAGTACTGTACCTTGTGAAGTCTGTTTTCAAGGCTCCGGTTCCTGCGTACTGTACAGCGCATGCATTGGCATTGTCAGCCCATGCTGGTTAAAGAGCACACACAGAGAACAGTGAGGGTACAATCACAGGCTAGACTTCCTACTGATCACACAACACATGCACGCAGTCAGGCAAACAGAAGATATTACCATTCTTGTAGATCTTTTCAAACTCAGCCTGCTCTTTAATCCGCTGACCCACATTCAGAACCCCCATCCTCTGTGCACAAACAGGCAAAACACAAAAAACTGGTCGAGATTCAGGCTTCTCATTGTGAGCGGGATGTGAAATTCCCTTACCTTTTTATCTTTCAAAGATAACATGCAATAAAAATGTTTCGTGGCCTCAGGAAAAAAAGCTTTGATGGACACATAACGCTACCAGGTGGAGTACACTTAGCGCACTGTGGGCCATATGGTTCATATACAGATATCCTGAAGATGTGCCCCTTATATTGAACAAAGAGAGAGAGCAGGGGTGGGGGAGCAAGAGTAATAAAACCTTATCACGCACTCAAATTATTTGCAAACGTCTCTCATTATGAAATATCCCAACACTAACATTAAACTCTACATCATGAAAGTATTATATTATTATTTTTCTATTCTAAGAAGAATAGCAGGCCTGAAATACCTGAAGCTGAGACTGTAAGGAGCGCCGGGCCAGCAGGCTCTGGATGACGTTGGTCCTGTCCAGGCAGTCCATGCAGTTACTGCGGAAGACTCCTCTCTGCTGGGCCACTGTCTTCCCATCCGAGTTCACCATGAAGTAACTTCACACGGAGAAAAGTTATAATTCCCACGCAGTACACAACAACAGTTCAACAATCAGTTGGCCCGTAAGAGCTGCTAGTAGGTTTACCCGTATTCCTCTTGTGTTTCAGCAACATCATCCACTAAGATCTGGAGACGGTCCCATCTCATGGCGCTGCACTCTTTGTGGAAGTCGAAGGCTATGTAACTGGGGACAGAGAAGACAGTGTCACAGTGTCAACGTCACATTAGAAGGAGATGACTTCAGCAGGGTTTTTTCTATCAGAACATTCATTTTGAGGCTGTGGCAGTAGCTCAGTCTGTAGAGAGTTGGGTCGGGAACAAGAGGGTCACTGGTTCAAGTCCCCTTACAGACCAAAGTACGGAGTGTTGACTGGTAGCTGAAGAGATACTGAGCATGTGAGTGTATTTCAGGTGTATTTTGTAGTGTGTAATAACAGAGTCTAAATTGTAACTTCACTAAAGAGCAAAAATTATAAATTCATTGTTACAGAGGTGGCAGATTTTTTTTTTTTTTAAGTAAGCATGTGCATCACAAAAGACTGCAGAGAACGATACAGTGGAGCATTTAACTGAAATAACTAGTACGGTGCACGTTCAAAATGTGCCTGTTTGGAACGGGCCGATTGCTTGGCCTGGGGTAGAGCTGCTTGTTATTCTCCAGAACCAAATTGTACCCCAAAATTACTTACAAAAAGACCCCAAACCACTTAATATGCAACTCCACTGTAGCCTAGTACCAACTTACAGTGTACTTCTACATCAGAAGAAGACATCGTACTGCTACATTTCCCTGACAGAGAATGGTGCAGATTCAGAATTTAATCACAAAGTATCACAATTAAAATGTGGAGTTAAACATGCATCTGGGTTAATCAACCACCCTTACAGGAGATGCAGTAAGCCAGCACATTAATGGGAGTGTGATACTTACTTTAGCATACCGTTGTTCATGCCAGACACCATCTTGGCAAAAGCCTGTTCTAGAGGTTTCTCTGATCCCTTCTGGTTCACCTGGAAACAAAAGAACACACAAATTGGCCGAAGACGCATTTACTTATATTTCCTTTTAACCAAATAAGAAGCCCTTGAAAAGGGGTCCTTACCAGGTTCAGAATCGTTTGCTTTCCATAGATGAGCAGCTGAGAGTCAAAATGCCTCTGGAAACCATCCATCTGTACAAAGGTTTCACGTGGTTAGCATCAGATTTTCACACCTTAACATTTAAAAAGCACACAGAAAGATGAAAAGACCTGCTCTTACGTGATTTGTGGTTTTGCTGATTATAGGTTTAGGTTTGTATTTGAGGTTGGGCCTCTGACTCCAGTAAAAAGGCATGGAGCCTCGGGTCTGGGGATGAGAAAAAAGGTTTGTCTTGAAAAGTCACTTCTGAAGTCCTGCACAGAATTCTTTCATTGTGTGTTGATTATTGGGGGATCTGTGGAAAAACGCAGCAGCGTTTCCATGCAGCACCACCTCGGGTCGTACAGATCTGCAGCTGCCAGACTCATTTTACTGCAGCAGGGTGTGACAGTGAGCTCCGACTGCAGATCAAATGCAACAGCAAAGCGAGATCCGGGTCTGTCGGCAGCGGGCTGCACTGCCAGAGGCTGAAGGAGTTTGTGGTGAACCTTCAAGCCTTAACTCTTTTTTGTTTGATTTTGCAGTGAACCGGGCCCGGTGTCAGGCCTTAAGAAAAACTATAGAAATAGCCAATCTCCTTGTTGATGGTCCTGTTTGCTTTGCCCATATAGAGGCATCAGTATTAAATTGAGACCGTTTCATAACCAGTTAAAAACTTCTTGTAGTTACTTTAAACAATTTAACATTGGAAAAAAGGCTAAACAGAACAATGTAGAAAAAGCCAGGTACATAGGAGCTCCAATTCAGGTAATCTTTAACAGTATGACTGGCCCTTTGTACTTGCCTGTATAAATGAAGCCTTTGCTCCCTCATACAAAACTATCTGCTCAGTCTCCACAAAGTTAGCAGCATGGCCTTCTGAGTCGATGCCTGAGGAGACAGCAGGGCAGAAACATCCATCAACAGTCAGCGGTGTCAGTTGTGAGGTAGACAACCCTACCTTCTGTTCTACCTTTCAAATTGTTTATGAAAATGTGTTGGCTATCAGCCACTGTGCTCTCCCCTAGTCCATATGCAACTTCCACAACCAATGCTAGGTGCTTCAGGAGTTTTTACCTCGAAGGTAATATCTGACGCCAGCCCGGAAGCAGCTTCTCCTGGATATGAGGATCCACTCAAAGATCTTTCCGTTTATTCGACATGGCTTCATGACGATGACTGGCCCAAGAGGGTCAAGGAAAGGCTTTGCTCAGGATTTGAGAAGATGCTCCATTAGAAAATATTGGACATTCAGTGAAAAGGATACATCCATGGACAACAGGAAGTGCAAACTTATGAAGCTGTGGGGAAATAGTGACAGTTATTCAAACTAAATTCCAAAACCATTCAGTAAAAAACAAATGGGCCACAGGTCATACAGTATACGTTACCTCTGGTTGTGCAGCCAGTTCTCTCAGGAGGTTTCCATTCCACACAAACCGCTGATCTGCCTGAAAACCACAAGCAACACAGCATCAACACATTATTCCTCAGTCACAGCAGCAAACGCATGCCTCTCTACCATAATGATCAACTTTTATTTATTTATTTAAATTTTTTTTTAGGTAGAAAATGTTAAGATCTGTCCAGGGACAATGGATCAAATATAGCCTTTTGGCTAATTCTGTTGCATTTACAGCAATGTTAATTAATAAACACTGTCCATGTCAAATCAATTAATAAATTAAACGATCAATAAAAGATACGCCCTCCATTATTTTTACAGTCTATGGTTTTAACAGTGGAGCTCTATGTCACAGAGGAAGAAGATATATCAAGCTTTGATACATAAACAAACACACACAATACTGGTTACTGGGATCAAATCTTTGGCGGTTGGGGTTTGCTTATGGGATTTTGACGAAAAAACAATATAATAACTTACCCCTGATAACCTAGAGCTTGTGAGCGCTATTCGCCCTGCAGAGCAAAGAGTAACATGTGGGTCGCTCTATTGTTGATACGTCCTGCTCTACCACAGTGGGCTTAAAGGACACGCATACATGCCACAAACACAGATGTGGTACAGATGACTGAGCACAACCAGAGAACCACTTCTTTTTTACTTCTGTAAGACAGTGTATTGTCTCACCCTCTCCAGCAGACTCATCTCTTGGAAGTCAGGGCTGGTGTTTGCCAACCGCTGCAGAGTGTGTGTCAGGTCGTAGTCAGTGCAGAAGTAGAAGCCGTCTGTAGTCAGCACATTGTTAATCATGGACAGGAAAGTCTTATTCTCCTGAGACTGGAGTAGAAAAGAAAACAGACTGTTAGTTTTCAGGAAAACTCATGACGAGGCACGTTGCAGAGCGCAGGGAACTGCATTCGCATGTTATAATGCTACTGTACAGCTAGCTTTTTTCAACTAAAACTCTTCTCCCGCTCTGCAAAAGCTGACTCGTAGTCAACTTTGGAGAACAGGCAGGGCAGACTTTCACCACGGTCAGCCATCTTTGCACATACTGCTGTTCCTGTATGGAATGAATTGCACCGCTCTGCTCTGCTGTTAACAGAGCTGCCTGTAAAAAAACAGGAATGCACATTTCCCACTTTTTCTCTCCTGATACATCAACTCTATCTAGTCTCTGCCAATATCGAGTACTATTTCGATAAGAGCTCTCTCTTTTACCCACATACCAATCTGTATGGTTGGACTTGGACTAGCAACTGTTAAAGCCTTACCACAACCAGGGCTTAAAATATCAAGTGTCCCGAGGGTGTTGTTAGTAAAGTCATGAGGTGGTAAAAACTAAATGATTTAAGGCCTGGAGAGTGTAAGTGATCTTAGAAAACATGTGGCTAGTTGCTATGGAAAAACTCAATTTAAGTCAATTTAAGTGTCTTTCAGATTTTAAACTGTTGAAAGGTTCTGCTACTTCCACAATTGCATTCAGTCTTTTGAAGAGAAACCAGCAGGGCTGAGTTTCATGCCTTTTAAGCTTGTGCATCTCTGCTGGGCTAATAGGATCTGGCTGCTAAGCCAGTTAGCACAGAGAGTGAAGCCTGGTGTTCCACGCTTCACTCACTCCATCTGCTCTCTAACATTTTCTGGTTTTCCAGGGATTTTACTTATACTCTAGTACTTGCTACCATGGGCGCTGATACAGTGGGTGCTCTGGAGCTCGAGCACCAATGGAAAATACTGAGCACCCACGTGTGCCAGACTGCCAGTAGGTTTCATTCATTTACAATTAAACATAGCAGTTTATGCTAAGTGGACCATCTGTCATAGTGTGATTGGTGGCCACCTGCTCCACTGGCTTTAATATCGAGTTAAGAGGCGTGTGTGCTCATGTTGGTCGCTGATGTGTCAGTTCTGAAATGCAAACATTTTTGGACTACTTTTTTTTTTTTTTTTTTTAAAGAGCGTGAACCCATGAGCCCCCATGGAGGAAAACATAAATTAGGCGCCTATGCATGCTCCTTTAATCTAGCAACTGCCCATTGTTTCACATTGTTAGTTCTACACTACAGTGCTTTCCCATGCATCACACTGTTTCAGCTAAGGCTGCTCTTTCAATTAGCATACCAAGAATAGAAGGAGATTAATAATGCACTTCTGCCTGCAACACTGAAATGAGATAGCAGTGTGATTCCAGACTGAAAAGAATAAGTGATCCTGAAAGACGAGGTCTCACTAAGAGACACTGCATGCCTGTCAGACACCCGGTCTACCGGAGCAAACAGGCAAACAGTTCCAGGACAGTATTAACGCCCTACCATCACAGAAACCTCACTGGGCAACCGAAACCACAATTAGTGTGGAAATGGATTTATTTATCATTTGAGTAATAATAAGATAATAATCTAAATTAAACTATATAAAAGGTTTATGTAAAACCATATAAATCTGCTACTGTCAGAGGACCAAAATGTGTCCCTGACAGTATTGATAACATCTGACCAGATACAATTGGCAATGATGAACTAAAAACAGGGGAATGCCCCAGTGGAAACAAGTTTAAAGAATTGTTTGTTGAGCATCCTTAACCCACAAATGTTAAAATATCATTGGATTGAGTGGAAGCCCGAGTATGAACAAATGGAAAGAAATAGTGGAGCAAATTAAAGACATGGAGAAATGCAGTTATAGAATCTGAGGCAATATTAAATGTTTGGAAACAAGATGGGCTAAAAGGCTGTGCTACGCAAAGTGAAATCACGGAGACAATGGATGAAATCTTGTCGACATGGAGTCTGGTGGGTTTGGTGATGGGGATTTTGGGGCTATTTCACGTTAAAGAAAAAGGAACTTACTCTTTAACAAAAAGGTCTATCTGTGGGGATCCTTTCCATGATGTTGTCAGACACTTAAGAGTAATAATCTGAGCTTGTCAGCAGCAAAAGCAGAACGCTATCTGACACTGAACATTGGTCCTATAGGGTTACATTGCAGCCCGATTTACAACTGCTAGTCACAGAGTTCTTGCTCAAAACTGGACCAATTTCAGAGATTTTTGTTCTCATCTGTCACTTAGACACTAGTCTCGCTTTGCCAGACCATCCACACGCTGCAGAGCCTGGAGCCAGATTCCTGGATTCCTGTTTTCTGGTTTATCGGCACTTCTTTAAACCAATCACTGTCGTCTTGGGCGCCGCTAAGCTACGCACAGAGTGACGGTGCCTCTGGAAAAAAGCCTCGGGAAGGAACTTGTTTTGGTGGAATGTGTGTATGTTCAAAAGCTGGTAGTTGTACAACAGAAAACTCAGATTGGACCGATAGTCTAGCTAGCTGTCTGGATTTACCCTGCAGAGATCTGAGTAACAGGTAAAAAGAGGAAAGTGGAAGGAAACGGACATTGGTGAAAAGACATGTATCAAGCGTAATTTCCTGCGGCACCAGAGCAATCCTGGAAGTGGAATGGCAAGGAAATAGACTACTTAAGACAACAATGCGGGGGCAAATAGGATCCAAGAATTTTTTTTTTTATTAACCCTATGTTTTGTTTCTCTCCAGACAGGGCAGGGAAACACCAATGGCTTTGGGTTGAAGAGTAATTAAACAGCTCGTGTATGGAAACTATCAGTAAACACCACCGCCAAGATTTAATCTGCTCTTAACGTGGACTTTCTAAAGAATCAGTGTCTATTGCAGATTTTGGGTGAATAGTCTTGCTGACCTGAATCTCTGAGAGATGCAGCACTGTCTTCTTATAAGAGATCACGTCAAAATCCACAGCCTTCCACACAGCGTGGCCCAGCAGGCTGCCCACGTTCCTCTTCCTGGTGATGACGATCAGGTACATGCCTGTGAGGAGTAAGGGTAAGTCACAGCTGTGCAGGCTTCACACACAACCCAATGCTGAGTCAGCACGGCGCCTACCTGCTACCAGGCGAATGGTTCCCATGATGCCACATATGGGCCTGGTGACCGCCGATGGAGGGACATCTTTTTTACCTGTCAAAGCAGAACAATGCTTAAAACCAGACAGGGCTCCATAGTGCAAGCATTGTAATTGCATTTGCAAAAAAAAATAGATGTGCTTGAATGTATTTAGGAGCACGTGTTACAACCGTAACAACCGTTTTTTTTTTGCAGATGCAGCGGCCTGTCGCTTCCATGACCTTCACCTGATTTAGAATTGTGTGTTAAGATGCCGGCCACATTACCTGCCCAGAGTGTTTTTCTCCTCCTTAAGCACAGAAAATGCACTCCAGGAAATCCCTAGTGCTTTTGTTTGGACTGCATTTCATTGAGCGACCCTGTGTTGAGCCTTGAACCGCATACAGTTTGACACTTTAAAATATAAATAATTACATAATAAATACAGTTTGAAGCAGAAACTATTAAAAACCTAGTATACTATTTGTATTTGAATAGGAACGCCGATTCTTATGAAGTTCCTTTTCAACCTATATTTAATTGAATACACTAAAAAAGAGATATTTCTATTTTATGATTTTTATGATATTTATTTTATCTTCAAATTGATAAACCTTTTTTTTTTTTTATATTCACTCATTTTTAATTTGACAGTATTTGATGGGAAAGGGGCAACGAAAGACTGGTAAAGTTGGGGAATGGTTCAAAGTAAAACAGTTGTCCTCGACAGTTAAACAGGATTGATAACCTCGGGCTGAATGGTGTGCAGCGAGAGGTAGTTTTGATCTTACCCCCTGCTGCTTGAAATTGCTTCCTTGTCGTCAGGATTGGTCGGAAGCCGGGAGAGGACTCCGTGGGTCACTGAGGACTTGCTATCCAGGGATCAAAAGATCGCCTGCCTCATACCTCGCTTAAAAAGCATTCAGAGAGAGAGGATCAGAACCACGGAGGACTCTTGACTGATTCCACGCCGATCCAACGATCAAGGAAGCAATTCAAGCAGCAGGGGAAAGCTCAAAACTAATGAACTAATTAGAACGTGATTTGATTGGCTAATTAATATTCCAGAAACAACTGAGTGACAAAGATTATAAAAAAAAGAGAATTTATTATCTATAATATTGATACTACTAAAAAAAGTACTGATGTTGTGAATTGAGTGAGTTTTTGCCTTTTGGGGTTTTTGTAAACCAGTAATATAATTTGGGTTTCCGGTCATTCCGGTTGTATTTTTGAACAGACAAACGGGCATATTGCTAAGGTTTCATCCAACGCGGATGTGACTGATAGAATCTGGGATAAAATCTACACGGTAACGTTTCAGGGAACTGTTCTACAGTAGCGGGTACTGTTCAGATTTGATGATGATTAAACTGGGCCCTATAGTGACGATTATTAAAAGGTTGAGTGAAGTACTTTTTTAAAGTGCCAAACTCCTTTTGTGTGTTTTTCTCCCTCGCTCAAGGCTGCATCCGTTTTTCTTCTTCCTCGAAGAGAACGTTTTTTATTTTGGTACAGTGCTGTTTTCCTGTAAATTAACAGAATAGCAGTTTTTTTCAGTTTAGTGTTAACTATTAGGAGCTTTTACTTGAGACTGTCACCCAAAAAGTCTGTGCGCATCCCTGCACAGTGTCATCATGTAGGCGCTGTGGAAGACGGCTGCCTCTCCAGTATCGCTGGGAACTTCAATTTCCTTGCGGGAGTCATCCGAAAGGGATTAATAAAGCTAAGTCTAAGTCTGTAAACTTTATTTATAGTATCAAATCATAACAAGAGTTATCTCGAGACAATTTACAGATGGAGTAGCGTACCACCGCAGACCCCTCTGCGTCTAAGCCAGACCCTATTCCGTAGCCTGATGTGCAGCTCTTGAAAAATGGAACTACACGTCGCAGCGACGCACGTCGCTCGGCCGTGGCTTGGTAGCGTTGCATTTCCCCCCCCAACTCATGTCCTGGTTTTTCCTTCTCCATTAAAAACATGAAATCTAGGAGAGGATGGACTTTTCCTCTAACAGATTTCCTACCGTGGTCAGAAAGCACAGGGAAGACCCTTTGTTTCTCTCAATCTCACTAAAGCTAATCGCCGCCACGCTCACTTCTCCCTCGCCCTGTCACCCTCTCCCCCCCACACGCACGCCATTCAGATTGTGCTGTCCATATGGTTCCTACATCCCTGGACACTCTTTTCTGCCCGTTTAATCTGATATTTACTGTAAGTTGAAAACCTGTCGACATGCAGGCAAAAAACTCTTTTAAAAATGGTGTTTACGAAGTTGTACTGGAACATGTGTAGTACCACTTATATGGCAATTCATGGCTAGCTGTAAGGTTTATTGTTTTACTGTTTCTGATGTATTCTGCTTCTATACGCAGATCCATAGCTTCAGCTGATTGGTCTTTGTAGTGTGAGATGTGCAGCCATTAAACTGTCAAAGTCTTTCTACCTGTGAGGGTCATCTCATTCGAAACCCTGTCGATGGCCAGCACAGCATCAGCCCCCTCATCGCAGGCCTCGATGAAGAACTTCTCTGGGGTTGTGTGCCTGGGAGAGAACAAATGAGATGCTGAAGTTGAAGTTGTCCTCCAGGGAAAAATTACAGCTTGCAAGTAGAGTCAGGTTCACCAAGCATCACAATGTGCAACAGATGCTGATGTTCTCCAGCTCAAAATGAAGGTCTCCTGCTGGTGTAGCAGCAGCAAAGGAGCATAACAGTTTACCACTTACAAGCTTCTTCATCTAGAATGCAGATAGAAGCCAGTCTTTATTTCTAATTCTCACTGTTTCCTCATAATTAGACATTCCCCTATTTTCTTAATTTATACAGGAAAGGACTTTACTGATACAGGTATTTTCCACCAGGACCATGTGCGCTGCGTTTCTGAGGCATCGCACAACCATTCAAGTCAATGCTTGATATTCCACCAGCTGCCCAACGGTGCGTCCCAGGAGTGTGCATGAAGCGGCTCTTGGCTCTGCTCCGCTAAAGATATACGCGCCGGGTCTATTTTCACGCAAGCCGCGGACCGTTCAGGTTGCCAAGCAGGAAGAGGAACAGCGAGAGCATCCAGTCAGTTTACCATAAGACACCCCCCCAATTTGGTATATGTCTCCACTACAACACCACGGATGGCGAGAGATTCATCCTTGAGGTGGGAAAACATACCAGACACCACACATCTTTTTTATCAGGACAACACTGGGAAAGAGAAGGCATGGAGTTTAACGGTAGGAGTGCTTGGAGTGGAAGGTAGATACTAGCTAATAAACATGGGATTGTCTGTAAAGGACTGGTAGAGACAATATAATCTGCGAATTGGGCAGTAAGATGCTCCGCTTCTGAGATACGGTGTGGAATGGTGCGTGGCGGAGGACAAAACAAAACCCGAAACGCACGTACCACTTCCACCTGCAGTGAGGAAATGGTATGTGCTGCGGCATGCCACTCTGATGACCGGCACATGCCGCTGTAGTAAGGGACATAAGCCAATACAATAGTCTTAAATTTCTCACCCGATAGTTACTAGTTGTATTGTTTTTAATTGCTTCTAAAACGCTTTTTATAATATGAAGCCTGAATCCTGTTGGCTCAGGATGCATACCTTTGCAGTTGATAGTGACCTCTGACCTCCCTCTCTTGGCCAATTTTCCATATTACAGTTAGACTCGCTTTGCCGGAGTTTAAAATGCCAACACAAAAAAAGATTAAGGGGACGGACATCCGACCTAAAAGAGTGACATCCAGCAGAATTTCCGTCTGCGACGGAGCAATTCCTGAAGTGGAACGTCAAAGATATAGACTACAATACAGTAAACATACGATCATTTCAGCCTATGAAACACATTTTAACTCAAGCAAATAGTGAAATAGGGCATTCCTGTTGCCAAGTGGTCTACAGATCATACCATGTAAAGTCCCAGTAGGGGGGCTTTCTTTTAGGTTATCCTCTTACACTCTCCTCACATCGCCTGTCTGTCTGTCTTGTCTGTACTGTCAAACTATTAAACAAAAGTCAAAGGACAGAAACGAGGGGACATAAAGAAACAAAAAGTCCATTGAAGGAAAATGTTGATTATCAAACTTCAGCATGGTGCAGCTTTCCTATAAAGCCACTCGGTCCAATATGTTAAATGGACCAGAGATCACAGCAGCAGCAGCTTGAGAAACATACAGCTTGGAATCCTGCAGCAGAACAACGTGACCTGTAGCGATGTAAGAACACAACCACCCTATTGTTAGACCACACACAAACACTAAGTGTTCAGGGTTTTCCATACTAATATAAGGCTTATGGGCACCACCTAAGATAAATTAATGTAAAATCAATGTAAGCAAGCATCAAAACTAACTAAAAGACTTTCATCAGATCTAATGATAATAGTCGGTCCCCAATGGACTTCTTTAGCAAGTTTTGTCTTTAAGCTTGTTGAGAGTTATTTATTTATTATCTGCTCTAGCTTTTAAACACATATATGGTCATAATAATTGTCTAAAATTATGTAAAATTGCATTTTCACACCTTGTCAAACACATGCACTCAGGTCTTCCACAAACCGGGAACAAAGTTCTACACTGGTAGTGTAGAACTGTTAAGGTTCACGCCAAACTCCTTGCATTGTTTAGAACGTTTACTACTGTACAAACATGCGCTCACCTACAGTTTTTTCAAATGAAGCTGAAGTGTTTACACATTCTTGTACTTTGCCCCTCTTACCTCGCCTGAAAGGGGTTAACAGGAGTGCCAAGATCAATTTTAAGTAATGAGTCTATAGTTTTTCCTTTACATTTTATATATTAGTACTTTACATATATTCACTTAATTTTATTTTCTGTAAATGTTTTCTACCCGTGCAATGGTCTGGAAAGCCGTCTCAACAATGCCAAGCTGTATCAGATGGATTAATACATAAACCCATTGTTTAAACATTCACTGGGGCTTAGAAATGAGCACAGTCAGAGTAGAGTAGGAAGGCAGTTGGGCTGGGAACCGGAGGGTCGGTGGTTCAAGTCCCAATACGGACCAAATTATGGTGGTGGACTGGTTGCTGGAGAGGTGCCAGTTTGCCTCCTGGGCACTGCCAAGGTGTTCTTGAGCCTCATCACTCTGACATCTCTCTATTTGTATAGGTACTGAACAAGTGTGTGTAATAACAACAGATAATAAATTTTAATTTCTCCTTTTGTACATTATTATTACAAACTGTCATTGTGTATTTTGTGCAACTGTGACAGGGAGGGATATAACGCAGACAGAACAGTGGTATGATCCTTTAAATCCTCAGGTCAAACGTGCAGGGTGGTTCCACCACAACCAGCACAGCCAACAGTACACCTGGAAGGAAGACTGGTAGGACCAGGCAGCTCGCCTTTTGAATGAGCTGACGTGTTTGAACAAGGGTGTGTCTAAAATAACTACAGAGCTCTGTCAACTTTCATACAAAGTTAAAGATGGCTAACGTTTCAATTCACCAAGTTTCATTGTTCGCTTCACAGACAGCTGAATAAACAACTTAGCGTAGGTTTTAAAGAAATGTGTCATAAAACTATTGTCACATTGTCGCCCCTAAATGGAACTGACAAAATCTGATTTCAAATTCACGACCCACCACCTATAACGTTAAACAACCATTTGCTGCTAGCTAACGTTAGATTAACTAACTTTTTTCCGCCCTGTTCGCACTAAACAAACCCCCTCCTCGGTGTGTTTGACGATTAAAGGCATTTGACAGCCGTATAAACCTCCTTCCAAGTATTTCTTTATAATGAATGATTGTGGAGTGAAACTTGACTAGCTAGTTCTGGTTCCTTGCCGTGCCTGTCAGCGAACTTCAGCCGCTGTGTCATCGAACCTGACGCTCCTTCTGAACTCCGGCTCCTGCTTTACCTCAGGCATCACAAGCTTTGCCTCTTGTTTGTGTTTTATTTGACTTGGAAACAAGGTGTGGGATTTTTTTAATAAACGATTAACTATAGTATCTGTACTTACAAATTGTATCTCTCGTAGGCAGTCGCCATCTTCCCTCCGTCTACCTGACCTCAGTGACGACAGCAGTGAGGCTTCTGTGTGTGTTGCCAGATACAAGTTGTAGACCCGAAGAGGGCGTAGTGCTTAAAATACGGCTTTCCCTTTTAACCCACGAGAACCTGGCATCCATGTAAAGGGAGACGGTGGATGGTACTTGTAGTTCAACCCCATGGTTCAACCACTGCAACTAAAAGTATGTGGTATGATAATTTAAAAAAGACGGTTGCTATTTTTTCTTCTTCTTGGTAAATGCCAACTGTAATAGTCATCATTTTAACATAATTAGCACACGCATTGTTTACTTTATAATTTCTACAAATGAATCGAAGTGGAAAAATGTATGTTTATATCAGTTCAAAATGAATGGTCATTACGTATTGAAGATGTTCATGTAATCTCTCTTTCATGACTTGCACGTCTAATTCATGGCATTTGTATCATCTGTTGGTGAACGCCACAACAGGCATTATTCAGGATACCAAAAGCACGCGGGTGCTGTGAAGGACCCAGCGTATATAAGCCATGGCCAGACGTTTGTCCACTCTCTCTTTCCCAGCTCTCTAAGCAGTTGGGCTTGAATATGGCATCAGGATTTTTCATGATACCTCGAAGAGAAGGTGAATGTGGTTCATGAGTATTTTCCTAAAGTACTTTATATCAATTTATGAAGGGACTTTAAGTGAAATGGGATGAACAGCAGCCCGGACTTATTCAATGTTGAGCACATGGCGCAGAAGCTTAATGGAGGTAAAATAACCTGTCTTCTAACGTTTCTTGCTATCTGTGTTTTCTCAATAGGTCAAATAATGAAGCTCCTCGTCGAGTTTCAAACGGCAAAGACCAAGTTCGTTGATGGGTGAATAAAGTGAGTGGTTATTTTACACCACAGGTGTTGAACTTTAACCGCAAGCCAACGTCAGTTTCAGAATAGTAGCTAGCTACACCGTTTTAGCTGGGCAACATACACTTTTTTAATCAGAATTAAAGAATGCAAGTTTTTTTTATCCCAAGTATCTGACCTTTTAAAACGAGTTGCAACATGTTGTGCATAATAAGCTAGCTAGGCCTCTAGGCGGATTTCCTCGTGGCATGTAGACACTCAGTGTTAGTTGGAGTTGCAGCGCCCTCTGCAGGGCTTCAGCCAATATAGAAATGGAGGCATAGTACAAATGTCCCAATGCAGCTCTAACCTAAAATATGATTATTTTTAATTTATCTCCGTACTACATGACGGCTAAAATAACTTCTTGCAAAGTTTTAGATTTCTTATGTCTGTTTTGTTTACACTTGTTAAGTCGTGATTCACTCGACTCTTAGGCGGAGTCTTTGACTTGGCTCAAGAATCGTGAGTCTCTAGTATCATTAACCCGGATCAGTATTGAATCTAAAATGAGAATAGCGCTATACACAATACTCTAGCAAAATTAGCTACTACTTCTCAGAGCCGGAAGCTCGCAGACCTAACTCACGGTCCTCAATGACCCAGAGTTGTCAATTCTCATTCCTAGCAATACTGATTTAAAGTGATTTGCACGACCCGGTTCAGTTAGTGAGTGACCCTGGATCCTTTAAAAGAAACTTTGTTTTTTATGTAGATGTACATTGAAAAGTTTGTCACAAATGGTGAATATAAACCCTTAACGGTGTAATTGAAATCACCCACTGCTGTTTTAGGATCACCCAGACTGAATGGCTGCAGCTTTCTAATCAGGCTCCTCAGAGCACTGGAACAGGATTTCCATCTTCTGGATACTACAGTAGTCCTACTCTGTGGTGAGTGTCGAAGTAATGCCACACAATGATATGCTATGAAAACATGCTACTATGATGATTCATTAGACTAGAGTCTCTGATTAAACCATGAAGCTCTTTCACAGTGCACTGAGCATGTGTCCTGTCAATATAATACAAACTACAAACATTAAAACTGGTTCTAATACTGTTTTCTCTGTTCTTCAGACCAGCTGGACTATGGAATGGACTGCTCTCTGCGTAAGTGGAATCTGAACCCTGTATTTTTTTCTTTTATATGTGGAATGATGATTTCTTAGACTAGAGTCTCTGACAAAAGCATGAAGATGTTTCACAGTGCACTGACCACATAATAAAACCAGTGGTATGTTAACGATTTACTGTCAATCACGTTGACCTTATATTATAGCTGGCATGCTTTATAGCTTATCTTATTCCATAATTTCTCCTTTTATGGGATCAATAAATGTCTATCTAGGTTTTTTCCCAATGCGAATCTCAATTGGTGAAAACCAGAAACTTGCTTGAGTTAATCATTGTGCTTGCACAAGCTGCATTATCATGGCGGTCATGTGCTTTATCACATCCAGCATAATGAGCACTTTTAAGACCGCTCGGTATGACCATACTGATCCGTCATAGGGACGGTTTCTTTGAAAGCAGCCGGTAAACGACTAAAAGGTCCAAGTGATTGCTCTAAAAGGTTAACAGCCAAACCAGTGTGGTCCCTGATCTTTGTGTTGCTGTGTAGTGGTATTGACATGGATTTCTCCCATAGCGCTTCCACACGGAGTTGGCGTGACGGTTCCACAGCTGTAAAACTTCCTGGAAGGGATTCAGTTTCATTATGAGGTGGGTCATAATGCAGTATGAGTTAATGCAATCAAGGCTGTTACATGGTGCTTTTATATCTGTAGCTTGTGTCTGAGTTTGGTCAATGATGATTCAGTTTTTTGGTTCTACTGATCTTAACTGAAGTCTACTCGCAGCGCACTGAGACACTCGGACTCATCGCGCTGGCTTAAGACTTTTGTGGAAGCCAAATACTGGTGATGACTTTATTTTATTTTTTATCTTATCAGGTAGGACTTGTAGCCTGAGCTGGATGACATTGTGACACACTGAATGGACCAGGTTGGTGTTTAAGGTATGTAATGGGGCTTTGCAGAGTTTCCTTAGCCTTGACTTTAAACTGATACTGAATTGCTGAGACTAAACCCTGGAATTGAATGTCCCTTCACAGATGCTGCAACTCGAGAATAAGGACTGCTACACGATACAAAGATTATTAATCCAGGAAATTAAGCCATCTAGAGACCTTCCATTGTCCTAAACTTTTGTACAAAGCTTTTCTCAAATTGCACTTTCATGTAAGTGAGTTTAGAGAAATTTCAAATAAATGGTTGACAACACAATGACTTACAGCTTTTTCTTTTCTTCCAGTGATGGTACATGGTTTCTGTAGTCTTGAATTTCAATGATTGTGTTCTAGTCTTATTTCCTACATCAATGTAACACTCCCTTAAATGCTCCTGCAGCGCTTTAGCATTTTAGTCTATAATGTTAATTTCTTCCGCAAAAAGACAATTCGTTTTAAATGAGTGTGCAACCTTATTAAGCTTTGATATCTTTAAGTTTGTACTATAGACTTTAATTTAGCTATGGAAAGTGTAAATTGTGAGACTTGGCTTGAGAAACTGAATTTAGTGCTTGTTTGAAGCCAGTTGCTAACAATTTATTTGAAGCCTACTGCTTCTGCCAGAAGGCAATTAACTGTAAATGTTGGATACCAGTGCAGACTGAAGGGTCTCTAAAGTCTTTGGTTTCACTTGGTGAACCCTGTGGATAGTGCTTTACCATTAAAAGAACCACAACATGCTATCTACTGCTGTGGGCTATGCTCTGTCTGTAAACCAGTCATGACTTTACTATACAAAATGGGCTCAAATACAATAAATTGCTTTAGATCAAACCAGCAAAATGCATTCATTACAACCTTGTCCTGTAGGTGATGCTGTGTGACCATAAGAGCTTATGCATAATTTTGCTTTGTATAAGTACTTCTTACTGAACATTTGTGTAAAGCAGTGCATACATGTGCCACACATAAAATGTCTGCAATGTAGCCACCTGTATGTGTTCTGAACACTGCTAGCTGGCCCCCATCTTCCACAGATCACTGGAACTGTGTCAAGTCCCCTCCTGCACATGCTCCATCCCAGTCCCAAAAACATCCATCCAATATTTCAATGACTACAGGTGTCTCTGGTCATGAACTCGTTCCAGGTCAGTGCATGACAAACTACAGAAAAAGTCCCTTGTGTGATCTTCACTTTGGTAGGCCCTACAGAAGCCTGTTCACCAAAACGAGCGAGCACAGGAACAGTCAATCATTTTATGTGCATAAATATGTAAAATATACACTATTCTGTTGAATCCACCTACACACATGCAACCAGTTATCTTAATTCTTTTATTCCAGCACCATTTGCACTTTGCCATTGCCCTGTTGTCTTACCGTTGCAGTCATATCTGTAAACATATACACTTGTTTTCCCCCTCCTATACAAACATACAGTATCTGTACATAGTATCACAAAAAGCCCAAGTCAAATTCCCTGTTTGTGTTTACACTTACTTGGCCATTAACCCTCCTGTTGTCCTTGTTTCAAATTTGCCTGAAATTTGGGTGTCTTTCTAACCAAAAAAAAAGGATTGGGTTCCATACAACGCTCTTTGTAAATACAATTGGTTCCTTCACAAATCCTGGTGCATCTTATAGAGCCACAGTACAAGAGCTTTAGCATGAACTGCACATGGCCAACCATTGTTTTATTTTGAAGGTTGAAACCGGACCGGTAGTACGTCTTCTTTGTTCTCTTAATTAGTTAGCGTTAGGTAGCTAAATGTTGCATTGACCTGGTGGGCGGACCTTCCTCTCGGCTTTGCTGGTTAGCTGTGTCGTTAATGGTACCCGTCGTCAGTTAGCTTGGTTGGAAGCTAATTTATCCAACATTAAAAGATAACACGTTTGTGCGTTTACAACTCGGTTACCAGGAGTTAGCGTTAAGGAACTTGGTCTGTTTGTTGATTTATTTGATGATAACAAGGAGGGCTAGCGTACGGTCTGATAGACAAACTCAAGCTAACGTCGCTGAAGGTGAGCATTTATCTGTTAGCAATAACATTGTCCAACGCTAACTTACCGTACTTATGAGACACCGACAACACGAAAACTGTTTTCTCGAGCTTTGTCGGTAATGTTAGACGTTAAGTGCTAACCAATATTACTTTCCAGTACAACCCTGCAAGTTAACGTTAGCTAAGTCAAGTGTCGTACTGTGTAACATAAGCTAACGTTAACTTGCCTTGACGTTGACGTGGAAGTTGAAGGAAGGTTTAGCTTATAGTTGAACTAACTGTAAATGTATTTTCTTTTATTTGCAGGTGTAGCTAACGCAATGTGTTTCGGGGGACTGAAAAAGTTAAACAAGTTTGTCAAGCCATGACGTTATGTTGATTGTCCTACAGTTGAAGCCTGGGTCTTCGTAACCTATTCACTTGTAACTAGCGTTACCTTATTGACTTTATTTGAAGGTAACGTTGAGTTATCGAAAGCCAAAGCAACCTTTGCAGCTCCAAAGGTTGCCAGGTTAAACCAAAGACATGTAGACGAGAAGCCTGACTTTTAAATGCTTTCATTGCAATAAGAGAATTGTAATTTAAGGAGGGGTCAAAACAGCTGAAACACACCCACAGGTGTGTCTATGGCCTGAGGACGACATTCTGCCGAATCATTGTCAACAAGTATTACAGCTTTCCAGCTGAGCTGGCAGTACATGCATGCTTCTCCAGTAAGTTTACACAACTTCCTGGCCAACTTTAGCGAACGGAGTGTCTGCGATTTGAATTCCACTCCAACAGAAAAAGCATGACAGCTGTGGTAGGCAAAGCATGGGGGTGGCTGCGCTCATGGGGCGGCACTAACGTGTCAGAGAATACCACCATGGTGTCAGCCAAGGGCCAGATACATGACTTCAGTAAGCAGGGCCTCGGAGGGTGGACCTCTTGGATCTGGGGAGGGTTGAGACAAAGTGACCAAAGTAGTCCAGGGGAGGAGTACTGGGAGGCGCAGGAGAAGCTTCAGCCCATGGAAGTGAATGTCCAGGAGACAGGGGCAAATTCTAGGTGGTGGAACAAATATCTCCACACTTCCTACCTTCCGTGGCCAAGGAAAGCAGAAGCAAGCGGACTGAGACGCAGGAATCGTGATGGCCGTAGTGTAGATCCTTGGAACTGTGATGTTGATGGGGATTTTTCTGACTACGGGACACCTCCTCCGTCTCCTACACCTCCTTCCTTTCAGCTGACATCTCCTTTTCGACTTTTTGCGCAAAGTTTGAAGGTGGAAATCGTGCCGGAGCACTACGAGATCTCTTTCAACTTCCTCCGCCACTTGTTTGATCTGTTTGTTGTGGGCTTCCTTTGGACTGTGTCCCCCCCTGCCAAGCTGATCCTGGAGGTGTTGGGGGTCCAAGGAGCGCTGAGGCTGTGGCTCCATGGTATGGCCATGTTCTTTGTCTCCACAGTTGGGATGGCAGGATTACTGTGGCTGATCCAGGAGTATCTCCCTCAGTTTGCGTTGATCTATGGCATCATCCAGGCACTGGTGATCTCGGTCAGCGTTCGCCAGAGTGTGATGCTTGACGTAGAGGTAGAAAAAGAAGAGAAGGATGACGAGGGCATGGAGACTGAAGAACCCAAAGAAAAGCTTGTGTCTGTTAAGGACAAGGTGAAGACAAGTTAAGTTTAAGGTAAGCCCCTTCATTGGTCGGATGGGATGTTTAGGTTACATTTTACCAGCTGCTCTGGTTCATTTCCTCTCTCTGGCGGTTTGTCTTGGAATTTTTGGTCTTTTTGACTACATAAGTCAAACTGGAAAACCTCCCACACTAAAAACCTAAAAGCATTTGCATCACAAAACAGTGCTAAACAGTATAGGTGAAAACAAAGGCCGCTGAAGCACTGTCGCTGCAGGTAGTTTAGCTAGGTCAGTCATTAGTTAATACCTGTTTCTTATCAGCAGATACACCGTTTTCCAATTTTTTTAATATAAGAATCAACTTAAATTCAGTATCAGTTGGGTTATAACACTAATTACATTGTGCTTCATAAGAGAATAAACTAGGCAAGTCTTTTAGTTAAAATAGCTCCACCTTTGGCGCCTGGGTAAGTCACATAGTAGAGGCACAGTCCTCGACGCAGCTGCCGCTGGTTCAGTTCCGACCTGCAGCCCTTTGCTGCATGTCATTCCCCCTCTCTCCCCCCTTTCATGTTTAAGCTGTCCTGTCAAAAATAAAGGCCTAACATGCCCAAAAAAACCATCTAAAATTGCTACACCTTGACTAGCTACAGCAGAAAATACTACTTCTGCATACACTGAGTTCAGTAAAAACCCTATTCTATAATACATTGGTTCCCAAACTGCGGTCCATGGAAAAATTCCATCGGGGGTGAGGTTGTACTCACTCTGGGGTTGAAAATCTGAAAGGGTAGTGGACTTAAAATACATACTTACATTAATATATCACTCAAGGGCAGAACAAGTACTAACTTCTGAAAATAGCTGTATGTACTTTTGCTAGAAAGTATACTAAAGGGGAGGTGTGGGTGTGAACTGAGTGGTTAGCCGTGTTTGAGACGGCTCATTTTGGCCACAAGTTGTGTTCTGTTGAGGATTTGATATGCTAGGTATTTGTTCTCGGCCTATGTACAGCACATATATTACTGCCAGCTCTTTAGTTTGATTATTCTCCTGTATTTTCCTCTTTAGTGAAGGGCTTGTCAACTTCATGTGGAACCTTGTTAGTGTGGGCATTCCCAACGGAATGTGTGTCTTGTAGTCAACTTTGGTCTAAAGGGAGAGTTGACATTGTGGTAAGATCAGAATGAGAGCAGACTGTTACATGGAGGTTCTCGTTTGCGTGGAAGCTGATGCTGCACCTTCATGGTTGCTGTATGTTTAAATTGCATTTAGCACATATGCATCAAGGCTGGGGTTAACTGATGATACAGACACACACCATAGAAAAAGATGTGTGAAATTCTGAGTGGTGTGAAACCAGACAAAGATAATTCAGTTTATCTGCCAGAGGCCTAAGATCTCCCACCGCTTAATATTTATAATTATCTGTTCACAGAGAAATGTTCTCAACATGAATTTCTGACATCCGCGAACTGTGACGCGCGACAATGTAATCTGACAGGTCATAAAAACGTGAGCAGTCTGAGGATCAGACAGGTTGGAAACAAACCAACTGTTTACTTCCATCATCTGAGGGAGTGCAGCCGGATGTGGCTTGTACTGGTCCCTCAACAGGACCACTGCACACAGCTGGAGTCCAGTCAGTCAAAGTGGAACCAGGAAGTTTGACTAATAATGGAGCCTTCCCCTTTTTATTTTCTCTTCCAGTTAGGTTTGATTAAAACCTCATATTTACAGACATTGACACCCCCCCCCCCCCTACACATGATGTCCAGGCTCTTTCAAAACTTTGATTTATAATTGCCAACGCAGCCAATATGAGTCCAAATCCCAAAGATGCAGATTCACACTGGACTGTTATCAGCTGACCTCTGTATTTGAAGAAATGCGGTCGGTAATTGGTTGCATGTTGCTGTATGGTGTTTTCCAGATCAGCTGTTTTTTAAGAGAGCTGTGTTGTTTTCCCAGACGGTGAGAAGTTGCTGCCCATCAAGGAGTCCAACATCAGTCCAGCTGTGTCACACCTCCAGCGGGACAGCACCTCTGTGTTCTGCACAGTCATTACAAAAACTTCTGTCACTTTATGTTCAACACTAATGATCTAAGTTTAAAGATGTCTGTCGTCACTTGGCCTTATAGTTGTCACCCGAATGTTGACAGTGATAGCAGTACATAGTTTAGTATCACAAAGTACACTACTACTCTTAATGGTGGTCAGTAATGTTAGAGAAACACAGCCAGTATTCAGGGAATACGAATGTTGCGTTTCACTGTTAACATTTGATTTCTTGTCCTGTTGGACTTTGTTTTTCATGATTCACCACGAAGCAGTCACCCGGTTTGGAACCAAGTGACTGCCTTTGGTGCATTCTGGGTATGAAGAAATGAACACATTGGAACCCAAATACACTGTCTAAATGATCAGAAACTTTAGGCATCCCCACGAGAAGGTAAGGAATGCAAAGGGATACAAACCACTGCATTAACAAAAACCGGTTATATGAAACATTGTCGGGGGGCGAGAGAAGCGGAGTTTTTGCACAGGAGTCTTCACATGGGAGTATTTAGCAAAGGCACAGCCGTTGAGAAGAAAAACCGCAGTGTTTCAGAAATATCCCAGAGCCCCTGAACGCCAGGTCACTGACTATAAAGCAGCAAACTGCTTGTTTAGACTTGGATGACTCTCAACCTTTTGAGTTTGGAATCACATGATTCCAGTCGATTGGGGTTCAGTTTTAACCGCTGACTGTAGTGTCTCTGTATTTGGGTTTGTCTTTGGCCACCATCTTTGCACAGTCATATTTCATGCTCCCTATCAAGTGGTGATCCCAGCATAAATTGAATTCCAGTGAAGCTGGAAACGCAGACACATTAAGGCGTGCGTTTCCTGTTTCAGTGCCATCTCTTGCTGTCCAACACAATCGCTCTGCATTTGGAAATGGAGAAACGCTGTGAAATCCCCTAGTGTAGTGCAATAATAAACTACACACTTTAATATTGCTTTGTTTACGTTCTGCTTAATATATTTGTATAGTCTCATCCCACCCATGACATCACATCCCTTTCGAGAACAGGAGGCTGATGTGAACGGACGTTTTTAATGGAGAAAATCCCAATGTTGTCAATGGTGGGAAGCCTGAGAGGTTATTAGTACTAACCTGTTAATAAAACACACACACACTACAGAATATACTGCATTAAAGCCATACTATCTCCTTAACTCAGTATTAACCTCCAACTTAGTATTTTAAAAATAAAAAAAATTTGGAGACTGAAGACTAGCTGAATGAAATGCAATGGTTAAGTCTATGGCAGGGGTCTTTGTTTAGAAGCCGAGGACCCCTTAACTGGACTTAACAAGTTCAGGGACCCCCTACTATTTTAAAACATTAGGTTGCAAATGGGCCTACAATAACGTGGAACAGCGTTAGTATACATACCTTTTTAGTGCTTAGAATACTCGGCTTTTAAAATAATTGTTGGCATGATTTTATAAATCATGACCGGAATTCTCCTTAAACATATGCGGATGTGGCACACTTAACTGTATCTGTAGATGGCTGCCTTACCTACAGGCCAGTAAGCTCGTAGGTACAGTAGTCATTGTTTTAATAGGCTGATTTATATTTGCTAATATGTGCGGTAACTTTGAGAACCCCTATTGAAGACCTGTTCTATGGGGTTTTCTTTTTCTTGGAATAACAGCGTCTAAAGGCCTTTGAGAGGTTTGAGTACTCAGCTGTGATGGTTGCTGCTTGATCTAGACTGTAAAGAAATAGAACAATCATTGTTTCTGCTGGTGAATCTGTTTTGTACTTTAATTACTGTTTGTTGACATATTGAAGTGAAAAAGGCCTTTCCTGAAACCTCCCCACATACAGAACAGGGCCCTGTCAATGTTTCTCGTCTTATTCTACCTGTGTAGGGTGTTCAGTGACCCGTAATACCAGCAGCACATGGGCATGTGTCCTTTGTACGCACTAGTTTCTTGGCCATCATAGTGCTCAAAAAGTCTCATTTATCCACAACTACTGTGTGTGTTTTATGGGCTTTTACTTCCTTGTTATGCTTTAGATTTAAAAAGGTAAAAAAATTAAAGACCAAACTAAATTTGGTTTGCGTGCAGAATAGCATGTTGTACACTCCTGTTACATTGAATCACCTTTAACTTGCATTCCACATTCTCTATAGCATGTGCTGCTCATCCATTAATCCCACACACACGCGTACGTTTGCTTACAGCCTGTGAGGTGTGGGCGCTGGCAGCTGACAATATTAAGATGAAATCATTTAATCTTGTTTGTGTGCACATGATGTATGACAAAGTTTGAATAAAAATGTCATGAAAATGCAGCAACTACTGCCAAAAACTCCTGAGTATACTCCTGAGCACACTGCCTGAGTGATATAGAATGGAACGGTAAATGGTCTCGTTTTAATTTTCAAATTGGAAGATAATGTAAACGTGAAAATGAATTTGCAAACTTTAGAATTTTGGGCTGAAACAATTGATTAGGCAGTTGCCAGAAAATGTGTCTGCAGCTGTTTAGATAATCAATGGCTTGTTTAAGTCTTATTTTCTTTTTTGCCAAACATTTCCTAGTTTGTTTCTCAACAGCAGCTGCTTATTATTATTATTTATCATTATTATTATCATCACAGCAAGGGAAGTCATTTGAAGATGGACCTTAAATATGTGATGGTATTTTGATCCTTTTATAGACAAAACAATACTAACTGCAGCCCTTTATTAATTTGAAATATGTTTTAACTGTTACTAAATAAAAATAAAATGTAAACCGTTTAACAAGATGTAATAATTGGGTTTTAAAGTCATTTTTATAAGTTTTACTTTACATTGTCTGCCAATTTGTAAAAGCAAAGTCCATTTCATCATTGTTGAGGGCATGTTATGTGAAGGAATGTACTGCAAATGATTGAAACTGTAGTTATTTTTATTTGTCAGTATTTCCAAACAATACAATTGGATTTTGAAATTAAAAATGTAAATGTGTTGTACACAAATGGAAAATTTAATTTGACCAAATGTCTATTAAGAATTTGTCTTCCAAGATGGCGCCGCAGCGTCTTGCAACTCGTTGCCTTTTATTCATTCTTTCCTTATGTGAGAGTTTTACTGCAGTGATTTTATTTCTAACAAGTGCTGGGTCACTGTCTCTGTGCAGAGACTCTGTCCTGCTTCCCTAAATAAGCAGGACGGAGCTCACATGGTGTCATTTGAACTCTACAGTGAACTGTGACTGTACACCTGAAGCCAACACTACACTGAGGGGAAATAAAGATTCTCTTTTATTAGATTGTCTGTCTGGTTTTGATTTCCTACACGTCTTTGAAATCTCACATTAAATGAAACAAATGCAATGATGGCGTATTGGTTAAGCGGGGGGGGGGGGGGGGGGGGGGGGGGGGATTTTTCCAATAGAACCAACAATAGCAACCAAGAGTCCTAACCCCACAGCACTGCAAACTGCAGCCCGTTCCTGTTCAAAGCAAGGGGGTAGGTTAGGTTTCAACAGTGGGGGGGGAACATTTAAACCGGGGGCATCAAACTTCATTTCCTGCATTCTGGTGAACATTTATGCAACATTGTCTGCCTTTTCTGTGTCAATTCATGGTGCAAATATATTACAAAAACAGTTTGATCCCAGTTGAAAACTTTAATTCACATTACATCTGCTCTCATTATGCGTAATAATATATATATACAGAAAGGTGCAATACCGGTACAAGAACAATGTCCGTGTATAACAATGTCTGTGTGTATAGACAGAACAGACAGTGAGCGGTAACCATGGTGTCAAAGTGCCCCCCCCCACTATCAGCTGTGATCCGGGTCCACATGTACAGCCTGGTTGGGAAAGGACATCCAATCAGAACGCTGCGTCCTCAGCCAAGTTGTCGTGCACAGCACAGCAGGAAAAGCACAAACAGCCACAGTCTTTGAATCAAGTTCATAGTCAAAGTGTAGATTTTATATTTTTACGCCTGGCATGAAGCTGAATTTAATGGGAACCTATGGGTGTTAAGTGAAATGAACTTGTTTTATACCACTCATTAACATCCTGTGTAAAGACATAATTCCAAAACAATTCTTCCGATCCCAAAATGTCATCAGGATTGTCCCGTGGATACAACAGAGTCATCTTAAATCAATCAAGCAAATGAAAACCAGCAGAGGATTTAACTAATTTAAAATACCTACACTCTTCTGAGCATTCATCAAATCAATTGCTGTCAGAAAATGAAATAACAAACAGAGTGATTACAGCAAAAAGAAAGATTGAAAGCTTTTGGTAAGGAGGCGAGAGCTAAACTTTGACAGAACTAGCCAGGGCCCGTTTCTCATGTGGAGCTGAACTAACCCACGGTCACATGATGTCAACCAGACATTCAGTTCTTTCAACACAGGTGATGAATATATTTTTCAATTCCCTCATAACCAAAACCTTTATTTCAAAATAAGGCTGCCCTCCTCATGGTTCCTAACCCTGGTGCCGTCCCTTCAGGTGACCAGGCCTTTGCTCTACACTCCAAACTCAGACTCTCATTCTAAAACTCACGTTTCTCGTATGGCTTTTTCTGAAAAGCCATATGGTTGCAATTATTTTATATCTTATGTTTTGGATGGGTAATATATAAATAAAGTTAGTATTAGCTATGACAAGCAGCCTCAGAAAAACAGCTGGAAAGAAGCGAAAGATCCAGTGTTAAATCATGGGAATGCAGTTGTGCACACATGCAGAGCCGGGCCCAGTGCTGGTTCTGTAGGGCTAACAGGTGCTGGTGCTGATGAGGGTCATAATGTGACGACAGTGCGTGTGTTCTGTCACTGGGCAGGAACTTCAAAACTGCTCGGGAAATTACAAACAGCAATACTGGCTCAGCCTAATATAAAGTGAGATCTTTGTCGTGTCCACTCTATTCTACATCTCACATACTGCTTTGTAGGGCCGGGCAAGGATTTCCCAAACACATTACATAATCCATTTGATATCCGTTAGGTTATACATCACCAGTTTATCTCTGATATAAAAGATGTTCTCAGAGAACTTCTGCTGCAAGAAGCAACCCTCAGATATTAACTTCTTTTAATGCACCAGGTTAATGTTTAACATTCAGAAACCACATCCATGGTGAAAAGGCAGATATTAAAAGATTGATTTCTGGATTTTATTAATCAATATCAGATCACTCAAAGATGGACTTTAACTGGAGAATGGATTATTTGAACCAGTGTTTCCCACACATAGACTAATTTGTGGCGGTGCGCCACACAATCAACGCCATGCGTTTCTTTTTCTTTTTTTAAACGCTATATAAAACACGCATTTGTTCAGCTGCATTTCATTGCCCTGCTCTCCTCCATCTCACACACACACACACACACACACACACACACGCACACACGCACACACACACGCCGGTGTAGGTAGGAGAGACAGCGGGAGAAAGACCCCCATGAGCTGGCCTGGCACGGGGCTAGCCACTGTTCTTTGAGAAATCTTTATTGATCGGTTTACCTCCCTTTGTAGAATTTATTTCTTTACTACAAAGATAGGCTACCTAGGTAATAATGATAAAAAGGTAAAATAAATTCTTGTATTGACGTTGTGATATTTTGGCTAATGATTTATTTTTCTCTACAGTACCTTGCTCACACAACCAGTAAGCTTAATGCAAATGACGTCATGCCCCCCCCCACACACACCCACACCCACACACACACCCACAAATTGCTTTCTAATCTGTGGGAAACACTGATTTGAACCCGGCCCTAGTGGTGTGTAACGGCACTGTTACTACACAGACTGGGCTCCACTGCATGTCCAGGGTTAGCAAGTTCAGAATGAAGAGCAGCAAATCAAACATAGAATACTAAACAAAGTGCAGTAGTATATACAATTAACTGTCAAAACAAAATCCAGAGGCCGATTGTGTGTGTGTGCGCCGGGGACACACAGCCAGACTGCACTGGTGTCATTATGGTCACATTAGATCCACTGCTTCTATACCTTTCCGCTCATTTGTGGCACAAACACTTTGCATTACTGCTGATGCACTCCAAGCTGCTTTAGTTTGGCTTCATCAGCCGCCATTAGTTTCCACTCATCTTACTACAGTATCAACAGCTCACTTTTAGAGACCTGACGAGGTTTGCACTGTAAAGTAAAAGACAGTCCCAAGTCCAACGCCTCGGCCCTGCACGCCTGTGTGTTAAAGGGTCATGCATTAGCGGATGAAAGGAGAACAGCATTCTCAATAAGGCTCATTCAAAATCCATATCATCTTCTGACATGATGACATCACTACAACAGAAGTATGCTGCTATTGTTTTTATATGAATTACCTCATTTATTACATTCCAATAGTTTAGAAATCATACAGCATTCTATAATCCATCATTTCCATTTTGTATTGTTGTAAAAGCTTAGTTCCCATTGGCTGGTCATGCAGTGTATGTGCATTTTCAGATGTCGCCTCATAGCTCGTCTGATAGTTCTTTTTTTGATAGTCTGAAGATTAAACAATTTATAAATGAAAACAAGTCAATTATAGAACAGAATAGATTTGCCCATGTGTGTCGTAAATCTGCAACTATAATAACTGAATACTGCTAATCTTTAGTCTTTCTGAAGTAAGAATGCCAAACACTTGCTGGTTCTAGCCTCGGCTGTGTGAGGATCGGATGCATTCGTCGGTCCTGGACACTGGAATAGACACTGTCTGCTGACGTTGATTTATCCATTAACTGAGAAGATATTTAGAAGATGATAAAGCTAATCGTCAGTTGGGACCTCAATTGCATTTCTGCATAAAAACTCAGATGGATGTCAAACCGCATAGTGAAACAAATGGAAAGCAACGGCTGCCTGACAAGTAGTAAAGTGTTTTAATCCCACCATTCCGCTCCATGCTTGGAATTGCTCAGCAGTGATGCAATGCGTACTGCATGTGGTCTGTTGTAAAAGGGCTGAAACACACAAAAAGACTGCTATGGCCCCCTACATCCTATTATTACAGCATGTCTGCTTTTGGTGCTTTAAAAGCAATACTTCTCTAAAAGAAATTTAAAATGTCAGCTTGTAGCTTTCATTCCAAGTTATGTATGTCAGTTGGAACAATACTGAGCATGCTTTTAGCAGTTGAAAGGAGAGCAGGATTTTCAATGTGGCTAATTCAGTAATCCCTGTTGCTGTGTGTTTCCAGAGCAGCAGCCCCGGCTCCAGCAGAGTGTCTGGCAGCATCAGGCCTACCTGGGCTTCAATGATGGAGCTAAACTAAACAAGAGTGCAGCGCTGTAATGCATCACTGTCGTGCGGAGCCACGCTAGTGTGTGTGTGGCCCTCCAGAGTTTGGGGGCCTCGTGGTCCCCTCGCTTCCCCCCTGTCCATGACCCCTCCTGCCGTGGCCCAGGATGCAGTGAGCACTGCCGCAGCCTTCATCGTCATCGTCTCCGTCGCTTTCAGAGGATGACTCTCCGAACTGCCGCGGCTTCTCATAGATACAGCAGCCTGCAGGAGCACAACACACAGCACCGGGTCACAATGGATCAGAAACAACACAACACAACACAACAAAAAACACCGGGTCACAACGGA
>NC_048420.1:8287518-8325127 GCF_013103735.1 Etheostoma cragini | reverse complement strand
ACGGATCAGAAACACAACACAACACACAGCACCGGGTCACAACGGATCAGAAACACAACACAACACACAGCACCGGGTTGCAACAGATCAGACACCAGAGCCTGACCGATATAAATATGTGGTTATTTAAAAATCCAATATATCAATATATATTTAAAAAATTATAATAATCCAGAAACGTGTAACAAAACATAAACAGATTTCCCTAACAAGTTATTTGTAGTTTATTTATAAGTCCTCTCTAAAATATTATAATAATTTGTCAGTCACAACAGAACAGAGAAACATCAAAATATAATAATGTTCTGATCAATCAAATTACAAAAAGTACAAACTTAAGATATTCCTTTGAACAAAAACACAATAACAAAAAATAATATTACAACAGGGACGTTGTAGAGCGTCCTCTGGTAGACAAAAACTCATAACATGGTTGTCGTTTTAAATGATTCTGATAACTGAATACTTAAAATACATACATACATCTATATATCTATCTATCTATCTATCTATCTATCTATCTATCTATCTATCTATCTATCTGTGTGTGTGTGTGTGTGTGTGTGTGTGTTCCTGTTGCCAGAGCTTCGTACACAGCAGCGTGTCCGAACTGATCCAGGTGATCACATCTAAGCTCAGAGTTCTCAGTTTGAAAATCAGAACTACAACATGACACCTTGTTCAAACATTTCTGTTCAGAAATAGCAACTAAAAATGGAGCATGTGGTAAAAATAGCTTTCCAGCTGTTTGATCCGATGAATCCAGTAGTGCAGCAGGAAGCAGACGATATGAGGAAAATATTTTGACTGATATTAGGTTTGCAATATGATATACAATATTGAAGGGAACCATCATATTTATTCTCACTCATTTTCAATGAAAAAAAAAGAAGTAAATAATTATAGTGTGATTTTGTGAGGATCTGTACCAAACAAAGATTTTTTTCTTTAGCAGTCTGTGGGAAAGGATTTGCAGGCTGGGATGTCTGCAGCACCACAATACTTCACTCAGATTGGTTTGACACAGGTTTTGCCTTTGACAAATATTGGGCTAAACATCTCTGGATACATCTATGATCTATGATCTATGATACTAAAGAAAACATCTCAACATTATGATTGTGAAGCGTGATCTTACGTTACTGTAAGGACTGTCTCAAGAAATAGTTCTATATAGTGTGATTGGTTCATTTGTGGGTTCTAGCACCTGGCAGATTGGGAAAATTAGCTCCTAGATTTTTACACTAGATTTGGATCCGACCTCCAAACCTTTAAAACGGTTGCTGGTCATGGCTCACGGTGACATCTAGGACCACTGTTTAGGACGGACAACCTTAACTTTGGTCAGACACAGGCAGCACAAAGTCACACAGCGTATAGGGCCCTTGACATGAAACATGGACTCACACTTTGAAGACCTTCTTCCTAGGTGCTCGTTGTCAACGGTGTCACTGGACCACTCCACCTTCTTCTCTGTCTTCCTCTTCCTCAGCTTGATGGTCAGGCTGCGTCCCTCCTGTAACATTTGACAGCTCTGTGAGACACTGGCCATCCAATGTGAACTAGGCGCAAACAGTGTCATCACACAGCACAAAGCCCCTGTAGTCTACATAGGGCTGCTGGGCAATAGATCCATATTATATCAGTAGCAGCATATGAGACTAGATATTGTCTTAGATTTGGGATATCGTGATATGACAAAAATGTTCTTTTACTGGTTTCAAAAAGTAAAGTAGTCAAGTGATGTCATTTTCTGAACCAGACTTACTAGCTGTTCTAATATTTGCGTTTGGCCACTAAGTTGTTATATCTACATTGCAAGTATTACATAATTGTCTAATGGCAATTAAACATAAATCATAGTTTCTTTGTTCAACCACAATTAATTGCAGACATTCGTGAAGGTCCTAAGGGGTATGAATGTTGATTTTAATTGTCGGTCACATATCAGGGATTCATTCAAAACTTAAATTTCTTTGCAATACAAAGACATTTTTTCTCTTTCAAGTAGAGTTTCTTAAATTGCATGTGCCATTCTGGGGCTTTAAAAAAATGGGTATGATACTTTTTTGTAAAAAAAGAAAAATAAGAGAGACACAGAGCAAGCGATCCGTGGCTATTCATAAGACATCCGGGGGTACGCCGATGCCTAACAACGCCTCTGCTGTACAACACAAACGTTGGGCGATGTCTAAGACCTGGCCTGCAATTAGCCTTCGAGTTCATCCCAAGGTGTTGGATGGAGTTGATGTCTGGGATATGTGTCCATTTCCTTATGAACCTGGCTCTGTGCAGGAGGAATGACATGGTCAATCTGGAAAGACACGAACATTCCACATAAATTGGAATAACACTATATTCCTTCATCGGAACGAAGGGGCAAAAACCAAACTAGGAAAAACAGACTCAGAACAGAAGCACATGGACAAGGGGGTTAACGTAACTAAAGCATGATGTTTTTACTTTAATCGTTGCCTTTACAGTACCCTCCAGGCTCAATGGAGTACATTTGTCTGGATATGTTTGACTTGACATACTTATTGCTGTTTTTCAAATCAGTACCGCCATAAAGACCCGAGTTCAATACCAGGTGTGGTAGCCAGTGGAGCTAAAGTTACGGCCAATGCATGGCGTTACATGAAAGCATTTCTCACGTAACCAAGATATACGGTTGCTGTAATGTCAAAAGTACTTGTATTGCCTTTGTAGAGGAGATTAACGCAATTAACGTAACTCATTAGGCCTCGTCGTGAAGCTTCATAAGGCTGGGCTGAGAGCCGTGGGAAGCTGTGGTTTCAGGGTCAGTCATGTTGGAAACCACGGAGCGGTTTGTCACGAGCAAAACCGTGTTCACGGCCAGTCTGCTTACCTGCTGGGGCGGTGGCGGTGTGCTAGCCTGAACAGTCTCCGTTATCGTCTCACTTGAAGTCCCGGGAACCTCCGCCATCCCTGGAGCTGCTTTGCTAACGTGACCGTTAGCTAGCTAGCTTTAATATATAAAGAATCGGAGTCCACCGTCAGTTGAGAGACAGTGTCTGTAATATAACGGGATGATCGCTACAATGACAGCCTTGGTTCTTTAAATCACACCCTGTGCTCAGACTGGAGGTTGTTGACCTAATAAATTCGAGGCGTTGAACACTACGGGAAGATGTGGCTAACACAAAGTCAAGCTTCAAAGTTGGTCACACTCAAAACGGAAGTGTAACGTGTGTATGTCAGAAATCTTTTTCAGCTAATGCTACATGTCGCAAAAAAACAAACATACCGCCCAACCACTGTTTTGTGTTGTTTCATAACATCATATATGGAACACTGAACACAGTGAAACACCACTTAGAACATTCATATTGCATTTTCGGTTATTTTATAACGATATGTTGTTTTATTTTTAAACGCAGGCAGGATGCTTCGTTCCTTTTTTGCTTTGCGTGACAGACAGCTTAGTGTTGTGGGGAAGATATTTCCAGACGGACAGCGGTTACTTCCTCTTGTCCGTGGAGTTGTAAAAGTCCGTCAACAAACAGCACCCACATGCAGAGAATAAAACAAGGACAAATATTACAACAGAGTAATATGGAATGACAATTATTCTGCGAGATAACAATGATGTAACGTTAGTGTATACATACAATGACAATGACTTTCTTGCTCGGACTTACAATGACGAAGTGGCTAAGTTAAAAGGTCGTGGCTGACATTCAGAGCACTGCATTGAAAGCACAGTAAGTAAAGCGGTTGAACTGTCATCGCAGATAAACTTATTTCACGTTTAGCTAGCCGACTTTTACATTAAGCGTGTGTGTGTGCAGCGCGTGTGTGTGTGTGTGTGTGTGTGTGTGTGTGTTTTCGCGTGTGTGCGCGCGCGCGCGTGCTAAGAGATGTGGAGGGCAGGTCGTGCTCTGAGTTGCAGGCTGCCAGGAGAAGGAGTAGCTAGACTTTGTTCCGGCATCCCGCACAAACCTCCCTCCTCTTCCCAGTCCAACTCTTCTCCCCGGACCAAAGCAGAGAAACTGAGGCGTAGACGAGAGCGGGAGGAGGCCATACTGTCAAGTCAACACAGTGTAAGTAGGAAGGAGGCATCACTTAAACGGCTCCGCCTCCATCCGATGTCTAAAATGCTGAATGACATCAAACCGCCATAAGGAAATAATTGTATAATGATACTTAATTCAATTCAACTCAACTCAATTCAATTTTGTTTACAGTATCAAGAGTTTACAAGAGTTATCTTGAGACACTTTACAGAGAGAGTAGGTCTACCACACTCCATAATTTACAAGGACCCAACAGTAGTTCCCTCCAGAGCAAGCAACAGTGCGACAGTGGTGAGGAAGAACTTCCTTTTAGGCAGAAACCTCGGACAGACAAAGACTCTTGGTAGGCGGTGTCTGATGACGATGACCGGTTGGGGTTAAAATGAAGAGTGGCAATAACAGTCACAAAAAATAGTAGTTTGTAGTAGTTCATAGCATAGCAGGGCAATGTGGGGCATTACAAGGCACAGCAGGACGTAGCTGGGCACCTCACAGTGAAGCAGGATGCAACATGGCATCACAGAACGTGTAGCGGGAAGATGGCGACAGCTGCAAACATGATTTTGGAGCCTGCCTGATCCAAGGAAACATACTTACTGTATATAATAACATAATAATTTATATTATAACATAATAATACCTTATATAATAACATTATTCTTTTCAGCACCCTTTGCACTATGCTCCATAATTAAAATAATAATAAATAACATAATTATAATTTACTCCTGCATAGTTTGCACTTTTCATTGCACTATTGACGCGACTGTCTATATTGATTCTTTTTATATTCTGTATATATTGTTGTTTTGTATGAGTAAGTGCATTTTGAGCAACTCGATCCAAAGCAAAATTCCTCGTGTTCCACCAAAACAAGTCCCTTCCCGAGGGGAATTTGCAGCATTGCTCCGTTCATGCGGTTAGCATCGCCCAAGAGGATTGTGATTTTTTTAAAGAAATGCTAATAAACTAGAAAACCTTTTTGTTCCCTTCCCAAAATGCTGTGTGGACTAACCAGACCCTCCTCCGCAGCGCTGTGGAGGAGGGTCTGGCTACGTGAGACTGACCCAGCCCTAGCTGAACTGTGATGTTTGTGTGTCCAGACTGCTGAAGATAAAGCTGTGAAATGGACCCAGAAGCAGAAGATAGTGTACACTGCTCCAACCCCTGCTGGGACAAAGAAAGGTGATGTTTTTTTTTTTTCCTCTGGTGTCTCTGCAGAATTTAAAATGTAAATTTTTTTTCTTTGCAGACACCAGTTTGCTGTTCCCTTCCTCATATAGTCCAGAGTATGTGGAGTCCAGCTGGTACCAGTGGTGGGAGAAAGAGGGTTTCTTCGGTCCAGAGCAACATGTGAGGCTTTTAGAACAAAACAACACCTCACACTCTAACTACTTCTTTATTAATGCTGTTTTTAGGATCCTCATCAGCTCCTGCATTTGGGAAATTACAAGACAGAAACTAAGCATATACAAAATAGTTTGAAAACACAACTTAAATAATAATTACAAAATACACACATAAGTAAAAGATCAAGATCAAGATAACTTTATTGTCCCTAGAGGGAAATTTGTCTTGGGCATCAGTACTACATTATGCTGCTGTAAACATCATTAAACACAGAGACTTTACACACACATACAACATAAAATCCACCCTACATTGCAGACAATGCACAAGTATCAATGACCCTCCCCTGTCAATTGATTACCAAGTTAATAAAAACCTGAATAATAAAAACAGATAATTCTGTATAAATTGCACTAGAGCACATCTAAAAGAAAACAATATGACAGAAACAAAATACAACCGCCACAATACTATAAAACAAAATCGCAGAAGATCAGATAGTAAAAATTGAACTAAGCTAATTAGACCATGATTAAAAAGAACTAAATAAAGTGCCGTAAGTGCTTCAAGCTATTTTGTTCCGAGCCGATTGTTTATTTAGGAGCGCTATGGAAAGCCAGACAGACAAAGCCAGACTTATAGACAGGACAGCGCCACCAGTGCAGTCGTAGCCCATTCATTAGATTCATGTTTAACACTTTTACACCCTCATGCTATCGTTACATAACATCTCTTTGTTCCTCTCGGGACAAATCTCACAATTGAACACGTATTCATATTTAGTTAAACCTCAACCAATGTAGTTTCTGTATTCTACTTAACTTCTCTAATCAATAGAATTGCATTGCTCTATGCATGACCATTGCTTTAATAATATTTGTCTTTGCTTTTAGGAAAGTAAAGTTAGCTCTTGTGGCGTGTCTAGTTGCATAGTCATGTCTATCTAAACCAAAAGATAAACTGCTATTTAAAATAGCTGGTTTCTTTGTACCACAATATTCTTAACACATGCACATACTGAATTGGGTAGTCTATTTTTTAGAGATTAACCAACCTAATCATTTGTGTATTGCAACATTTGGGCCATATCCACACCTCAGCGCTATATCAAAAAAACTATATTAATGGCCCTCAGATATGACCTTATTCAAAATTAACTTTCACTTTAGTAAAACCTATGTAATAAAAACTAAACAGAGCGAATGTGTTTATGTAACACCATATTTAATGTCTAACTGAAATATATATATATATATATATATATATATATATATATATATATATATATATATATATATATATATATATATGCACTATGCCATTATAGCAGAACACAAAAAGAACCACACGTTTAACAACCCCCACCTTTTAGCAACAGGTGCATTTTATTGAAATATTATTAAAGAACATTTTTCTCACATTTTCTTTTCTGAAAAAGAAGTCAATCTTTGCCGAAACTGTGCTCTTGTTTGCCTAATGTTCTTAAAATATCAGATTAAATTACATTCATACATACAATTACATTCACAGATAGAGTAGGTCTAGACCACACTCTATAATTTAAAAAGACCCAATAATTGTCAAGGAAAAAGCATTTGGTGCAACAGTGATGAGGAGGCATCAATTTAAAACAAGAGATATCTCAAGACACTTTACAGATATGTCTAGACCACACTCTATAAGTTACAAAGACCCAACAATTCCAGTAATTCTCCCAAAAGCAAGCATTGTGTGCGACACCAGTGGGAGTTATAGTAACAATAAAGATATTGGAACTATGACTAGAAATATTAGTTGTAGCAGTTTAGTGTGATGCGGGCGTAGCGGGTCGTTGCCACCAGGCATGACCGTTTCCTGTCACGTCACCTCAACTGTGGAATGAATTAGTGTTCAGCATCTATACAGGTACTTCTGGATTTGCTTTTAAGAATAGCAAAAAAAAAAACTTATAACAGACTTTTAACTGACTTTATATATACAGTGTATATATATATATATATATATATATATATATATATATAGTTTCATATCTCATGGAAAAGAGTTTATTATTATTTTATTTTATTTATTATTTTATAAATAAAGCTACTCCAATTTAGATGTAATTTCTCCCCACACAACGTGAGTGTCTGGTTTTATTTATGATGATTCACTTTAAGGATCCAGCACCCAGCCTCATAGCTTTTTAGCTATCTATGTGAGTGGAGCGAGTCCAGCCCTTTGATTTATTATCTTTATTATAATCTTTTTATATATCTTTTGATAAAGCCCTTTGCAACCAATTAATGAGAAGTTACCATGACTTAATGACTAAGAAATATTCCCAAACATTTTTAAAAACTCTTCTGACATGAGTTTGGACTCTTAAGAAGGGATGACTCGGTTGGATTTGGAGGATAAAAAGAACACTGTGCTGCACACATGGCAGCTTTGCCTCTTTCCCTTCTGCTTTCAGACTTTAAATGTCATATTGTCCTGTCCATCAGGAGAGATTATCTCACTCTGTGGACCAGACCTTCTCCCTGTGTATCCCTCCGCCCAATGTGACGGGCACGCTGCACCTGGGACACGCTCTCACTGTGGCTGTGGAAGACGTGCTGGTTCGGAGGTAACTGCCAACAACATGTGCAGTTGGATTATTTAAGAAGGTTTATGTGTTGTCGGAGCAGTAAAACGTGGCTTTGTGTCCATCAGGAAAAGGATGCAGGGCTACCGAGTGCTGTGGCTGCCTGGATGCGACCATGCAGGGATCGCAACACAGGTACGACAACAACTCTTCTCTTCTTCCTATTTCATGGTAGTTTGAGAAAGGGTACAACTAACTATTACTTTCATTGTGGATAAATATGTCGAATTATTATATGTCGGATGAATGGATTGGCCCAAGATGACGTCTGTCAAATGTAAAAAGATTCATTTAATAGTTGACAACTAATCCGTTCATCTTTGCGGCTCTAGTTTTGGATTTAAATTTAAATTTAATTCGCTCACATTTTTCACATTCTCCTTTTCTCTCAACTTTGAAAGAGAGGTCAGTGGCCATAAATGTTGCTATCTTTTATTTAAACCTGATGTGACAATATTTAAGACAGGGTGGAGCTGGGGAGGAGGATGCATGTTGTTTATAGTTTCATGGCGCTGTGCTAAGCTAAACGCTAAAGAGGGACAGTTGCGAGTCATCCAGCGGCGATTTATTGGCGGGTAAACACAATGTCATTTACATTGGAACTTTGCCAAGTAGTGCTCCAGATTTTTGAGAGACCCTTAAAAAACTGTGTGTGTGTGTGTGTGTGTGTGTGTGTGTGTGTGTGTGTGTGTGTGTGTGTGTGTGTGTGTGTGTGTGTGTGTGTGTGTGTGTGTGTGTGTGTGTGTGTGTGTGTGTGTGTGTGTGTGTGTGTGTGTGTGTGTGTGTGTCAGACGGTGGTGGAGCGGAGGCTGCTGAAAGAAAGAGGGAAGCACAGACAGGACTTTACCAGGCAGGAGTTTCTACATGAGGTCTGGAAATGGAAGAATGAGTGAGTATTCACATTCACACTATGGCAGCCCCCCCCCCTCCATATATGCCTCACCGAGCTGGGTGCCTGTGTCCCAGGAGAGGGGAGGAGATCTACCAGCAGCTGAGGGCATTGGGAGCCTCTCTTGACTGGAGCCGAGCCTGCTTCACCATGGATCCAGTGAGATAACACTCATACATATCATACCACATGGAAATGTGTAGGATAGGACTGTAATGTGATAATAGATTAACTGTAGGGGGAAACATATTTCAGGAGCTCTCAGTCAAGTTTTTCTTTCTTTTTTCTTTTGTATTATTTTGTATTTTATTTCTTTTGAACAAAAACTTTATTTTATCAGATCAATATTCAAAATCAATGATTAATACAATAGGTCATAAAACAACAATTTCCAATACAACCATATGAACAGTTGAACAACAACAACCAAACAAGTCAGCGAGCTGAAAATCCAGGATGGGGGATGAAATAAAGGGAAAATCCATCTCGAGTGACTTTTATTTTGATCTTAACAGAGATATATGTTAAGTCTACCTATAAAGTATGTATCTGTGTGTTTACATTTATCTTATTTACAACAATAATAATTGGAAATATGTCTTCAAAGGATTCCATCTTTTCTCAAACAGACCAGTGGACAAGTTTAATTTTGCTGTTATTTTCTCCATCGTATAAACGTTCACTAGCTTCTCTTTCCATTGATTTACACAAGGGGGTAAAGGTTTATACCAACATACTGTTATCATTTTTTTGGCTACGAGAACAAGGATACCAAATAGGTATTGTTCTTCTTTACTTAAATTATTTGGGGGAATTCCCAGAACAAAGATCCGGGGGTTCCAATCAATATCAGTGTGTAAGATATTTGAAATTTCCTCTCTAATTCCCTCCCAGAATTTCTTAACCTTTGGGCAATCCCAAAAGATATGGGTATGATCTCCAACTAGTCCGCATTGTCTCCAGCACAAATTTTATTTAGTTTGATCAAATTTGGAAATGATATACGGGGTTTTGAAATATCTAACGATTATTTTCCAATAAAATTCTTTCCATGTTGGACTGTTAGTCAGTTTATGTCCAGTTAGACACACTTGCTCCCATTCTTCATCTTCAATCACCTCATTCATTTCTAGTTCCCATCTTTCTTTTATCCCAGGAGGTCCCTTCGACAGACATGACTGTAAGCATTTGTATAGATTCGACACAGTGTTCTTAGATTCTTTTTCCTTGGTGATCTTTATAAAGAATAATTCTAAATCAGTAGGTCTTGACTGAAGAAGGGACCATTCGTTGTGGGACATCAGGTAGCTTCTCAATTGTAAATGTCTATAAAAATCAGGTGTGCTCAACCCATATTTCTCTTTAACCTGGTTGAAAGATTTCAGAATTTCTCCTTCAAACAAGTCATCAATAAAAATTAAATTTTTGTTATGCCAGGTTCGAAATCCTAGATCTTGTTGCCCTGGTTTAAAGTCTATTATATCCAAAATTTTTGAAGCTCTAGAAATATATTGGGGAGCTTTCATATTTTTTCTAATCATGTTCAAAGTCCTTTGAGTGCTTTTCATCCATATATTCGTAATTTTGTATTTATTCCAGATTTCGGTTGAGCAGAATACAAGGGCCTGTAAAGAAAATTTAGGGCTTGCGCTCTGTTCCAATGTCAGCCATGTTGTTTCTTTATTTTGTGTTAGCCAGCCTACACTTGCATGTAGTTGTGCCGCCCAGTAATATAATTTTAAGTCTGGCACATTAAGACCTCCATAAGGTTTACCAGTGGTCAATTGAGTAAATTTTATTCTGGCCTTTCTCTTCTGCCAAATAAATGTAGCAATCATTTTTTGCATTTTATTAGGGCCCGAGCGCCGACAGGCGGCGAAGGCCCTATTGGAACTGAAGGAATTATTTAATTTTGTTATTGGAATCCAAATAGGAAGGGCCATAAACAAATACAACAATCTAGGAAGAACATTCATTCTGATTGATTCAATCCTTCCAAAAAAGGAAAGCGGTAAAATATCCCATCTGTCGAAGTCTTTTTGAATTTGGTCCAATAGCTTCCCAAAATTTGCTTTATATAATTCGGAAACATCCGTAGTAATATTGATTCCCAAATATCGGAATCCATTAGGTGACCAGTTGAAATTCACTGATTTGGATAGTTCTGAGGGCCAGGAGGCACTCAGCATCATGGCCTCTGACTTTGATTCATTTACTTTATATCCTGAGACCACACCAAAGTCTTTCAAACATTTTAGAATATTTGGAATAGAAGTCATTGGGTCTCTTATATACAGAGTAACATCATCAGCATACAGTGATAGTTTGTGAGTCCTGATTTTATCCGGTATGCCTAGAATTGATTTGTCTGTTCTTATTAATTCTGCCAAGGGTTCTATACTAATAGCAAACAGGATTTGTGAAAGGCAGCAACCTTGACGAGTTCCTCTTTTCGAGGGGAAACTTTCTGAAATATAACCATTAGCGCGTACTCTAGAGGTTGGACTGAAGTACAGCACCTCAAACCAACTGATAAAGTTTTTGTTAAAGCCCATCTTCAATAGAATCTGTTTTAGAAATAACCAGTCCACCTGATCGAATGCCTTCTCGGCATCTAGGCCAAGAAGCATGGATGTGTAAGGGCTTTGTTGACCAATTGAAATTATATTTAGGGTACGTCTGATATTATTTATTCCGAGTCTATTGGGTATAAAGCCTGTGTGATCAGGATTGATAAGTTTATTAATAATCTTTTGTAGTCGTTTGGCCAAAATGGCACTTAAAATCTTAACGTCATTACACAGCAGATTTATTGGTCTATAAGAGGCGCATTGTGTAGGATCTTTACCTTCTTTGTATATAACCGAGATAATTGCTTCTGCCCATGTTTTAGGTGGGTCTTTAGAGCCTAAAGCATGATTAAACACTCTGCATAAGAGTAGGATAAGTTCAGCCTGAAAGCATTTATAGAATTCTCCTGGGAATCCGTCTGCTCCTGGTGATTTATTATTTTTAAGCTTTCCTATAACAAATTTGATCTCTTCTTTTGTAATTGTCCCCACTAATGATTTAGCCTCCTCCTCATCAAGTTTATTAAGGTTAATTCGTTGCAAAAATTGCCTAATTTTATTTAATTTGTTAGGATTAGTCTCTGAATCATATAGTTGTCTATAGTATGTTGAAAATGCGTTTGCAATTTCTTTGGGATGCGATATTAGTTTTTTAGATACTGGGCACGTAATTTTTTGAACGGTTCGATTTGCTTGTGATTTTCTTAGTTGAAATGCTAATAGTCTACTTGCTTTATTTCCCTGTTCATAGTATTTTTGGTTTGCAAAACGTAAAGCGCCCTCTGCTTTATAAGTTAGTATCTCATTCAAATCCCGTCTACATTTTCTAAGTTCCTGTAATACATTGTCTTCATTTGTTCTTTTATGTTTAGTCTCAAGTTTCTTAATCTGTTCCTTTTGTATTATTAAACAATATAAAATTGTAAAAAACATAATAATTAAAGAAAATGTAGTGCAACAGGAAAAAACACATAAAAACATGTGACTCAATATGAAAACACTACAATAAAGTATTATAAAAAAGAACCATAAAAGCTCTGATTCATCATCAGTTGTTTGTTATTTAAACCGAATAAATGGAATTATGGATTAATAGTGAATGCCATAAAATTCAGATACAATGAGACATGTCCCATTTGGGACACTGTCCCTAATAGAGTCACAGAGTATAGGTAAATACTAAGTAGGGGTGGGAAATGAAAATTGAAAAACGTAAGTATTGTGATTTCTTTTTGCGATGATTTAAAAAAATTGCTTTCCTTAGAATAAATGTACTTTTTTTTATTTATTTATTTTTGTCCAATGATTTAACCAAAATATTCTTTGTTTATACAGTACTGCTGGCGATTACATCATATCCATTATCTGACCATAGTCAGAAAATATATATTAAGTATTATATTAGTATTAAGTACTTCTTTTCCAAAGTAAATTAATGAAAAACTATCAGTTTTCTAGAATCACAATAACAAAAAATCGCAAAACAAATCCAATCAGCAGCCATGTATCAGGAAAGAATCAAATAAGGACAAAAGCATATTGTCCCAGCTGTAATACTAAGTATATAAATGAGACCCTGTAAGAGGCCTGTATGATTATAAATGTATGTATTATGTGTCGAAGACGTGCTGCATAACATTACGTTTTTTATTTTTTCAAAGAATTATAAGTTCCTTCTTTCATTGTGAATGCCCATAGTCTAACCATCTAAAACCAAACTTACTTTATTAATCGCTTCACTCAGTTTAGCAGTCTGTGTCTCCAATTAAAAATAGTTTTCAACAAATGACAGTATAGGAACGTTAGTCAGACATTTTCAACTATTATTTATTAAATATATTATTAATACATTATATTTATATTAATAACCCACTTTTTTCTATTGCCAACATACATACTACAGTAGCATGGGAATATGCAGCATAATGCACACTTGTTGTGGCATGCTTCTATATATAAGTATAACCTTGCTGAGAAAGTTTTTTTAAATATTTGTTTGTGTGAACGCTGTCTCAGGGCTTCAGCAGGGCGGTGACGGAGGCCTTTGTAAGGCTGTGTGACTCGGGGCTGATTTATCGCTCGGAGGCGTTGGTCAACTGGAGCTGTGCTTTGGAATCTGCCATCTCCGACATTGAGGTAAAACAGCATGACATGCAGATACAGCAAATACAATAAGTGGACTAAATAATGGGTACCACCACATATGTGGGATGTAAAACTTTGAAATAAGTAAGGCTCTTCCTTTGTCATGGACACCAGTGTTGGTGTCTCCTCACTCAGCAGCCAAATGCTACTGACTGCTCTCTAACCAATGATCAAGGCCTAGTCTAATACTGTTTTTTGTGATCAGCCTGTTTATTTTTTATTTTTGAAAACATACACTTAACAACATGAACATATCCCCTCCCAGCCCCCTTCAGGACCATAGGACATGAAGTAATTGGAGGACAAAGCTTCAACCCATAATGTGTGTTGCTGAATGTCTAATGCCAGAAACAACGATACTTTGAAAACATCACTAGTTTTAATGACCAGTCATGACTGGTTTTAACCTCGGATGAGGTTGACTGTGTCCTAGCGCCTTTCTTAGAACAAATCGGATAATCTCACTTTGCCGAAGCCCCTGACATTTCTCTTATTTTGTCCATCTATTGTATGTCTTTTAGACAGAAAAAAATGTGCTATTGTAGAGAATCATATCTGTGCGTACACTTGTGGATTTGCTGTCAGGTTGACTCAAAGGAGCTGTCTGGGCAGACCCTGTTATCTGTTCCTGGTTATGAAAACAAGGTGGAGTTTGGGACCATGCTTACCTTTGCATACCCTATAGAAGGCCACGGTGAGTATTTGTGTCTGTCTGCAAGTAGAATACATGTTGTGCTTGTTCTGTTTTGTAACTATATTATGATTTTCTTTTTCCCCTGTCCTTGTTTTTTAGAAGGCGAGGTGGCAGTATCCACTACCCGTCCTGAGACTATGCTGGGAGATGTAGCTGTAGCTGTCCACCCTGATGACCCTCGCTATCAGGCTAGTACTTCTTTTTTTTTTTAAACATATCTTTATTGAATTTTCACAGGGCACATACAACATAAAGTAAGACAGCCATGGAGTAAAGAATAAAGCACAAACAACTAAAACCTAAACAAAAACACAGAAGGTTTGCACAGTTGAGACCTCCACAATGTAGTCAGTTAAAATGGGTTACTTAAAGGTACCCTGCCACATGTATTTCATTACTTTGTGGTAATTTTCTAAAGTTCCACCATGTTTTTGTGGAAGAAATGCCTTGGTTACCTTGTTTCAAGCCATTCTTGTGTGGTATAGAAAGCCTGCTGGAAGACTCAGCAAGATTTGTGCCAGTTCTCATTAATATTCAATGAGCTAAGCTGCTTGACTCTGATTGGCTAACAGCTAGTCAATGAGAGCCTGGCTATCAGTATCCTTTACCCAGCGCAACTGGGCAAGCTCATGAAAGGTAATGAGCTCAGGCAACATGATGTCAGACTGACCAGCTGTTGTAATTGGCCTGATTTCTCCGCTTATTTCTTTTAAGTGGCTAGAGCTGACAGAGAAGGTAGCGGTTCATTTTCACAATCGCAACATAACACAAACACACATGGACCTAACGTATTTCAAAAAATTCAAGTAAAGATGGTTTTGTGTGGCAGGGCACCTTTAAGCCATTTTGTGTTATCTGGAAATGTATTTCGAGATCTCAGACCATGCTAAACCATAGAGGCCACTCCGAAGGGTTCGTGCACCATCCTCCCCAATATAGTCGAGGAAGGAGTCCCAGATTAAAAAAAAAGCAAGAAGGCATGTGTCGGATGTCATTATAGATGCAATGTAACTCATTTAATATAAATAATATGGTAACCATTGTATTTTAGGATGCCTATTTAAGCTGTCCAGGGACTACAGCTGGAACTTAGCCGTAGAAGCTAAAGCTGCTCCTTACTGTACAGTTAATTAAGAGGGACTGTCCACGAAATTATAAACTAATTAAATAAACTAAACCTTCAGAAGCTTTAGTTTGGAGGAGTCGAGACCCAATGCTTTAGGATTTAACCCCATAATACAGCTGATGGGAGTAAGAGCTAGTTTCTTGTTGAATATAGCACACATTCCCTTACACATTTTGACCCAGAAGTCATTAATAATGTAAATGCAGGTTTTCAACGTCACCTTTTTGGTATCGCCTTAGCTCGCTTGGAACCTTGACGGAGGTCATACTAAATAAAGTACCTGGGGGGAAAAAAGGCAAGTAGAGTTGAGGCGAGTCAAGCATATACCATGTAATGGAAAAACACCATTAGCAACTTTATTTCTAAAATGCAACTACCAACAAATTAAGCGATTTTTGACCATTAGGGGAAAAGAGAGATTTATTATAAGAATTATTTTAATAAATGTCCGTGTATGCTGATCAGAATAATCCCAGTCCACAGCTTGTCTGCCAACAGCAGGGGGCCCTCTCTCCCCCTCCTTCTGCGCCGTGCAACAGCCAGTCAACCCACATAGACACTAAATTAAATGCAAATAATACATGATATCATCACCAATATGCAAAGGAGTTTGTGACATCATCTAGCAAATTTTGGAGCTACTGTTAACTACTTTAATTGGAAAAGAGTTGAAAACACTACAACCCTTAGTAACACAGCCCTGAGATACTATCAGACAATTGCTCATGGCTACGTGTTAGCAAAAGAATGCATACTTTTACATCCAGCAAACCCTGAGCACCATAATTGAGGAGCAGCACAGCTTATTTCACATACGTGATGACATGACATCCACAGGAGAATTGAATGAACACAGTGTCTCTGAAGTTTATGTCCTGATGATAAAGGCTAGTTCAGCCTCTCTCTCTCTCTCTCTCTCCCTCTCCCTCTCTCTCTCTCTCTCTCTCTCTCTCTCTCTCTCTCTCTCTCTCAGTATCAGATGCAGCTTATTAATTGGTTAATAGAGACTGGCCGAATATTCTCATCCCCTGACCTGTGACCCATGAAAGAATGAAAGAGCTGATGTTGTCTAAGCTTTCCAGTTGTCTCATCATACCACTAGATGGTGTTTCTGGAAATTCCACCACATGTTCAGCCCGGGTTTGGTCCACCGATTCCTCAGACAATAAGCTGGGTTTCCCTTACTTTACTTCAGCTCTTCTCCATGTCATGGGGCAGGTAGCGTTCAGTAGACTGGTGTGTAGTAATGGCTTCCTACTGCTGGGGTAGTAGGTCAGAGCCATACACTTCCGACCAGTCAGCCCAAAGCATTAAGATGTGTTCAGACCAAATGTAAAGTACTGACAACGAAGTGAACATATGTAAAAGTGATCCCTGAGCAGAATCCTCAGATTCCACACTGTGTCAACACTCTGTTTCCAACAGTTTTCTTCTCACGGCTCAAAGTGACATGAATCAGTGGCAGATTTTTTACATGGTCATTGGCTCCAGGCACTACTGCAGTGTTTACCTTACATACACTGAGCGGGTGTAGACAAGACAATATGCTAACGCCAGGGAAACCTGTAATCTTGGATCATTTATCCCCAATTTCTGACCACCTTCCTGCTGGAACATATTTCTTTGTGTATTTTTTGGTTTAAAAGCTAAAGATAGAAGAAGATATATATTCCATGGTTTCATGGTGTATATCGTTATGTCGCCCAACCCTGCAATGCACACCAGATCTAAATAATGAAATACCACATGGCATTTCTTAAGAGAGCAGTGCTCACATCTTTCCAATATGTCCCCTTTGTTTCAGGCTGTTCATGGGAAGCAATGCAGACACCCCTTCACCAACAGACTCCTGCCCATCATCGCTGACTCCATGGTGGACATGGAGCTAGGAACTGGTGAACATCCAAAGCCATTCAGCTTGCTCATTGCAGATTGCAGAGAGAATGTGCTTCCTTCATGTTGTCCCCTGTGGACACACTGCTGTCACATTGTGTTAGCTGCTCGTGTTGATTTGTTCCCTGGCTGTGTGTTCTGTAGGTGCAGTGAAGGTAACCCCCGCTCATGACCACACTGACTTCCTGCTGTCACAGAGACACTCACTGCCACAGTTTACTGTGATTGGAGGAGATGGGACCATGACGCCCTCCTGTGGACAGTGGCTGCAGGTGAATGAGCACCTCTGTTATTATCTGGAAACCATATCACAATGTGAGGTGTTGTAGCAATATGATCCATTTGGATATGTTAGCTGTCTCAGGTTGCAGTCGACAACATCCAGGGCCTCGTAAAACCCTGTTGGGCCTGTGCTCAGTGATACAGGAAGCAGGTTTGATGTATCTTTGTCCCTGCTGGAATCATTGTGTGAGTCTTTTTCTCCTTTAAAGGGAGTGAAGCGTTTTGATGCCCGACAGCTTGTTGTGGATGCTCTGGTTGAGAAGAAGCTGTTCAGAGGAAGGAAGGATCACGCCATGACTTTACCCATTTGCAGGTAGAGGAACACGCACGCATGCACAAACACATGCACACACTTTCAGAATCAGCTTTATTTGCCAGGTATGAGTACACATACGAGGAATTTTGCTTTGGATTGTATTGCTCACAGTTCGCTTAATCATACAAAACAAACAACAAAACAAACAATATATACGCACTATAACCAGAAACAATATAGACAAGTTGTGACAACAGTGCAAGTATGCAGGAGTAAATTATAATTATGATAGTTATTACTATTTTCATTACGGAGCATAGTGCAAAGGGACACAACTAGACTTTCTATGTGTGCATATATGCCCCCGCTCCTGTGTTATTCATCTTATAGCACAAAAAGCTTCATCACAAAAGACAGTACAGTGTTATGAAAAGAAAGAAAAAAGATCTTTGATACACAGGAAAGTGTGATTGCTATTAACTGTTTACAACACAACCCATCCAGTCTGTAAGTCTGCAGCCTTTTGTCCTATAGGTGCGCATGTAATGGATGGATGCGCACCTTTTCTCTCATACATGTGTGAGACAGACGACTGGAAAATACAGTATGACTTTACTTCATCCTATCCATTCAATGGGCTGCATGTTGTTCCACAGCTGTTCTGATGGAGCACACCTTCATGCAGCCTGAACCTGATCAGACATTTTTTGTCCCCCTCCCCTAAACAAGTACAAAATGATTTTAGGGCAAAAGTTCTCTATTCCTTTAGTTCTTCCATTATTTTACAGCAGAGGTTAAGAACCACACATGTCTGTCTGCTTTGGGAATATTTAAAACTTAAGGCCCTGACACACTGAGCTGACTGCTGGCCTAGTTTGTGCGGTGTATCTTGCACCGTCTGCCTTCAGCAGCCTTTTTTCGGCTGGCGTTGTCAGCCGCTGGGCAAACAGCCAATTCATCTGATTAGTCACCGCCGACGCCAGCCAGAAAACGGCCGCTGAAGGCCGACTGTGTGGGACACACCACACAACTAGGACGGACGTCTTGAATGTGGCTTTGTACATAAACTTTGTATGGTGGAGTTACATCTCCAGCAGTGTCACAATAAGTGTCCTCCTGCTTTGATTCATCTTCCTGAAACCAGTGTGTTGTGGTGTCCCTCTTCCCTCCCCCTCTCGCTGTCCCAGCCGCTCAGGAGACATCATTGAGCCCCTCCTGAAGAAGCAGTGGTTCCTTCGCTGTGATGAAATGGCTAAAAAAGCTATACAGGTCAGATGGTGGAGATGTTGAGATGGAGGTCACTATGTATCCAAAATTTGTGTTCAAGTAACCATCATGTCATCTCGTCTGTGAACTCTTTTCAAAACACTCAAATGTGATTATTTCTTCCCCTGTCAGGCTGTGGAGGAAGGACAGCTGGAAATTATCCCTCAGTATTACACCAAGACGTGGAAGAACTGGCTGTCCAACACCAGGTAGGCTGTCCAGACCTTTGACCTTTGACCTGGATCAAACTCTTGTATTTGAACAGTGGTGTGAGCGGGAACAACGGCGCTTTGTGTTGTTGTTACTGGTGTGACATGTGCGTAAAATGACACCATTCTGGTGATGAATGAGCTCTTCTTTGAATGTATGGCTTGTCAACAATGTTCCTCTGTTTGCTTTACAGTGATTGGTGCATTTCCAGGCAGCTTTGGTGGGGTCATCAGATCCCTGCGTACCGAGTGGAGCTTCCTAATTCTGCTGACAAACAAGAGGTAGTACTATAAAATGTCATTTAATGCAACCAGAATATTAAAAAAAACATATCTAGAAATAGACGGGAGGGTGGATCAATGGGTTAACTAATAACTCAATGTCCGTCAGTCCCAGACTGTGAAATAAGTTTCTGTCTCTCTCTCTCTCTCTCTCTCTCTCTCTCTCTCTCTCTCTCTCTCTCTCTCTCTCTCTCTGTGTGTTTGTGTGTTAGGAGCACTGGGTATGGGGACAAAGCGAGGACGAGGCCCGACAAAGAGCTGCTGTCAGATATGGAGTGAAGCCAGAAGACGTCACTTTGACCCAGGGTGACTCCCCTTAACCTCCCTCAGTATCAGCTGTATAACACTACTCTACGCACTCAGCTGCTGTTACAGATATATTGTTATCAGAAATTGTTCATTCTAAAATATCAATACCGTTGTCAAATATCGGTCAAGCTACTTTTACTCCTGCTAGAATTCCAACTACTACAGTATGTTTCCACCTACAGTAGATTATGCACAAACAATCAGGTAATACGCCATTTTAGAATCAGTGAAGGCTAAACCACTTAACCACTAAAACAACTTTACAGCCAGCCACTAGAGTAATAGTGCCTTGTGGAATTGACATTTGTGTAAATATACTCTTGTGTGTCTTTATTGCTCGCAACAGACCCTGATGTGCTGGATACGTGGTTCTCCTCTGGGCTGTTTCCCTTCGCCATGCTTGGCTGGCCGGAGCAGGTAGGGCACTTCTCCAGCAGAACACGGTCCTCCAAATGCACCCCTGTCCATTTGTGTCCTGACCATAGCTTGACTTCCCGCAGACCAGTGACCTGAAGCGCTTCTACCCCAATTCCATTCTGGAGACGGGCAGTGACCTCATCTTCTTTTGGGTGGCGAGGATGGTGATGCTGGGCACAGAGCTGACTGGACAGCTGCCCTTTAAACAGGTACTACCCAAAAGCACACCGCTTTTACATAAACACTACTGATTCATTAGCGTGTCAGCCCACCATGCTGATTCTCTCTCTCTCCCTTTCCTGTTCCCATCATGCCTTTCAGGTCCTCCTTCACTCTCTGGTGAGAGATAAACATGGCAGGAAAATGAGTAAATCTCTGGGGAATGTTATCGACCCGCTAGATGTTATACATGGAGTCTCTCTGGAGGTGGGTAGCACACGCGCGTGTCTGTGTGAGTGATGCGTCGAATCATTTTTATTTATCACGTAAAGTCATAAAATACAATTCCAGTCTTAGGTGGTGTAGAGAAGAAAGAAATAGAGGAACTGACCCACTTGTGTCAGCAAACCATCTCTGAATGTCAGCAGGACTACAGAGATGATAGTGGACTTTGGGGAGAAGCAGGGAGGGATTTACACCCCCTTAACATTAGCACGTCCTCAGTGGAGAGGTTGAGTAAATTCAAATCTCCTGGTGTCCACATCTGGACAACTGTTAATAAAAAAAATGTGTCAGCCTTGATCAACGCGTTCCTTTGGAAAAGATTAGTCTTCCAGCTCTCAAAGTCTGAAGGCGGTTTAGCCCTCCTAAATGTCCGTCACTACTCCCGGGCCTGTAACACCAACTCTCTCAGGTCCGCTGCCACCTGGGGCTCAAATTGAGGTGTCGTCCTCACAGAGCTCATTGCACTCTGCCATTTGGTTCAAGCTCCTTATAGTGGCTTTAAAAATCTCTAGCCCTGGTCTACTGGTAAACGATCAAGATTTAGCTTCAGTTTAACAAGTATTAGTGTTTGCAGAGTGCTCCAGTCCTCCCACCAATCCTAAACAGTTACCTGTTCTCTTCTGTTCAGACCAGGTCTTTCACTAAGGGACGCGCAGTGGCGCTGCATCTCTTAATAACTTATTTGAAGTTGTTTTTTCCCCCTTGTCATCCCTTTCAGCTTAATATAATTTGCCCAATAGCCATCTCTTCCTCTTTTTCACATCAGGCACTTTGTAGAAAAGCCACTGTCCTATTTACCCCACCAACCCACTGAAGCAGAGAGTGACCAATTCCTTACCCTTGATTTCGATCAAATCAGATCACATCGATAATTTGCATCATGATGGACTCTGTACAACTGTCGCTCCCTACATGACCTCATAGTTGCCATCTCAAATGACCAGTGGAGTAAAATGTAGCAGCTGGTGCATTCCTCATCCATGTGTGCCACGCACCGACTACTGCAATCAAGGGGCTGCACAAAGCACATTCAACTCTAAATTTCTTCTGATAGAAAATGTTCTGGACACGCTCTCGGCTGTCAAACCTTTGGTCCATTATATTTAAAAAAAATAGCATTAACACACCTATTGGCCCCAGGCCTGTAACAGCCCTGCTGGGTCTCCACACAGCATGTCATCACATTTACTGCTCTGTTGGCCAGGCGTGCCATTCTTCTTATCTGGAAACATGCCTCCCCTTCTGACAGAACATCTTTAGATGCATAAAGGTAGAAAATGCTGATTCTAAATAAGGACACCCTTAAAACCTTTCACAGGACCTGGAACCCCCTTCTGGTCTTTATTGATAGCCTCACTCTCACTCTTGAGACTGACAGTGTTCACTAAGTAAAACCAGTTGGAGCGAATGGGAATCTTCTCCATTCTCCACTTTTTCCTCTTTCTTTCTTTCTTTATTTCTTTCTTTATGTAATTGTACCTAATGAGGTGAGGGTGGGGGGAGCTGGGATTACTTTTGGAATTGAAACGTAATGTCTGCTGGAACCAGGATAGATGGAGTTCATGCAAAGTGGCCCATATCTCCCCTGGGATGTGAGAAAATGATTTGAGAGAAGGATTGAGAAGGATTTGAGAAGAATAATACTTTGAGAGAAGTCTTTTTTCTGTTGTGATGTGACAGCACAGCTAATGTGCTGTCAGTAGGAAACAACCGTCTGTTCCAATTCCCTCTAAAGACATTTAGTTGTTTATTTTCTCCTAGAGACTCCAAGAGAAAGTAAAGGAGGGGAACCTGGACCCCAGGGAGCAGCTGGTTGCCATGGAAGCGCAGGTCAGCTGCCCTCGTTCCTATTTGTTTCTTTGTGGCTGACTAAGCACAATCATTACTACCTCTCTAATCTGTCAGTTCCATCTGCTTCCCCACAGAGGAAGGACTTCCCCACAGGGATCCCTCAGTGTGGGACCGATGCGCTGAGATTTGCCCTTTGCTCTCACAAGACGCAGGGTGAGTGACTCTCCTCTTTGCTCACTTTATCTAGCCAGGAAGACCATATGTCAGAGTGTGTGAATGTGCGGAGCTGTGTGAACGTGAACAAAGTGTTGCAGGAAAAGCAGATGATGTGCAACTTGAACTAGATGGAGAGAGCAAGAGGAGTTGTGAGGGACTGCAGTGACTAGGGATGGGTTGTCAAGATCTTTTGTCACTTCCAGTTTAGCAGCTGACCTGCTCGTTCATTTTGTATTGCAACAAAGAAATGTTCTCATTCTTCCATGAGCGCTAAAGTGTTTCACCTAAATGGCATGAATGTATTCCGCACATTTGACGTAATTGTAGACTAAGGCTGAGTATTCAACCTTAACACTTTCTTGGAGCAAACTGAAATGTATCTGTAGCACAGAGTATCAGAAACTCTGAATTTCATAAAGGACCACTCTGTTCCATTTTTCAGTTGGAGTAACAGATTATTACACATAAAGGCTTTTCAAAACACGGCACAATGGTTTATAATGCTAAGAGACAGGATTTTACGTCTCTGGAACGTTATCACGGCGGTAGTCTATATCCTAACTCCGGTGGGATTAATGAGGACTATGGTCAACTGCTCCTCAGATCTCTGCAGGTTAGATCTAGACAGCTAGCTAGACAATCTGTTCAATCAGAGTTTTCTGTTGCACAACTAAAACGACTTTTGAACGCATACGTACATGTTCCACCAATACAAATTTCTTCCTGCAGCTATTTTGCAGACGCATCGTTGCTCCGTCCGGGGATTAGCACCGCCCAAGAATATTGTGATTGGTTTAAAGCAGTGTTTCTCAAATGGGGGTACGCGTCCCCCTGTTTTCTTTTTTTTTGGAGTACTGCAGAGGGTAGGTCGTCTTTTTGTAAAATGCTCATTTACAAATATGTCATGCCTAATTCCTAAAATAAGTATACTATAAAAAGGAATGAATTAAGTGAGGGATTCTAAAAATGTGAAATGTAGCATTTAAATGTTTTTGAGTTACAAGGTGGTTGTTTAGTAATTCTATCACTGCGAACACTGTATTGTTCCTCTCTATATACGTAGATGTAAAAAATGTTGCGCTGGTCAGGGCGTACTTGGTTTAAAAACACAATGGATAGGGGGTATATTATTGAGAAAAGCTTGAGAACCCCTGGTTTAAAGAAAGTTTTGCTCCCATCCCAGAATGCAATGTGGACTAGCCAGAACTTCCTCCGCAGCACTGTGGAGGAAGGTCTGGCAATGTGGGTCTAACACGGTTGCAATTACTTAATGTTTAATTAAAACTATGGCAGGGTAATCAGTACCGCTTCTGGAACATTCACAACATAAACATTTCTCAACATGGCCGCCTAGTGTTAAATTTAAAACGGTTTTGTAAATAAAATTTGTTTAGGTAAAAGCACATCATTATTTGCTTTATTCCTAAAACTCGATTTGGGCCACATTCCATGCAGACTGACCAGCCAAGTCACTGACTCTTCCAGTAGTGGAGCAAAACTGTTCACCTTCAAAGTCTATTTACCTTCATGCTCTTTTTGTTATCAGGAGAAGACATCAGTCTGTCCATCTCTCAGGTCCTGAGCTGCAGACACTTCTGTAACAAGATGTGGCAGGCACTGAGATTCACACTGGGAGTACTGGGTGCTAACACAACCCCAGTGACAACACTGGAAGAGGTACAGCCAAGAAACCAGCTGGGGACTGCATTTTTATTCTGAATGTTCTGTTCATGTATCGAGTTGTCTAGTAAAAGGCCAACCTTGTCTTAAAACAACAACTGTTCAGAAATGTGTATGATTTCCACAAACACTAGCCCTTCATGAGCAGGCCTGACAGTCCCTGCCAGCCTCGGCACTAAATGTTTTAGTGTCTGCCAAGAGTAGATGGTGCAGAGAAGGACTGGCTTAAATGTAACAATCGGATTCTAAAAAAGACTGCCTGTAACAATACACTCTACACACCACATAGCCAAATAGTATATAATGAGGTATCCCTATATCAGCATTGGTATGAGCACACAGTTTGCTAAAGGACACACTAACATGAGCAGGCAAAGCATGGGCAGTGTTACAGGTCTTATTATCTTCAGTACAGTTGGATTTGACACATAAAAAACAATGTTATGGAAATAAGGCTGCCAGGGGATTGTCCACAGTCATGTTTGTATGCTAACTATAGCACAATATGACAGTTAATTTGATTCATCACACATTGATGTTTAAAGGAATACATTGTTGCTAACTAATAGGCAAACATCTGAGCAGCTCATGTCAGACAAAGCTTTTTCTCTCAGGTCATTTAGCCCAGATGTGATAGTTTGAGTGATTTGTTGTCAACTCCCAGTATTTAAGCCTTATGCAACCATCTTGAGTTGTCCGGAAACAAAAGTCTTCACAATCACGTATGACTGGAATGCAGCAGAAGTACAGAGCTGGAGTCAGGTTGCTATTAGCTTAGCTTAGCATTAAGACTGAAAGCAGGGAGAAACAGCTAGCCCGCCCTGTCCTACAAGCACCTGATTGACATAAAGGAACAGCGGTTGGATGCAGTGACTTTGCACGGCTTCCTGATGTCTTATTCATTCAGTGAGTTTACCAGCGCAATAGTCAGAGACTCTGGGTAATGAAGAAATAGTTTCAGTACATAACCTGCCCTCAAACCACAAAGGGTTGTTTTAACATTTCTGTGTGTGTGTGTAGATTAAAAGAGACGTACAGCCATGGATGTTTTGCATACATCATGTCGGGACCTTTAGATAGAGCCTGGCTAGCTGTCTACCCCTGATTTCTGTCTTGATGCTAAGCTAGGCTAACCCTGTTATGCGTCTTACTTTACTTTACACAGATTTGAGATTATCTGAGCACATGCTGTAATTTGCCTGGTATTGCACAAGGTACTATAGCAACTCAGGCAGCAGAAATAGTAAAGGAAGATAAAGTGTATTTAACAGGCATCCTGTCTAAACCCAGTATTTTAACTAATAGTTGTAAAGGATATTGACATGTAAAATATATATATTGATTATACAATATAAGTGTTTCTTTCCCATTTCCAGACGTGTGCAGTGAGCAGCATGGAGCGCTGGATCTGCTCCAGACTCTACAGCACTGTGGTTCAGTGTGAGCAAGCCTTCGAGGTCTACGAGCTGCACACGGTCACATCCGCGCTGTACTCCTTCTGGGTCCACAGCCTGTGTGATGTCTACATGGTGAGGAGCAGAACTCTCACATTGCATTATGGGTACACTTTGATGTCACCAAAAAAAGGACAGATTAGAAATGAGATCCGGACTTTTCTCCTTTGTATCAGCAGGAATATAAGAAGCAAGGCTGATATGTATCCCTGATTAATTTGTCTCAGGGTGCCAGGGAGGGATGTAAACCTGAATAAAACCAGGGTGTTTGAGTTGATCTTATAGTAGTTACGTGTGTGTGTGTCCCCTGTAGGAGTGTGTGAAGCCGGTGCTGATCCAGCGGCAGGATGGGGGGGCCGTGGTCCAGACGAACACAGAGCCCAGTGTTACAGCTAGGCAGGTCGCCAGTAGTGTCCTCTACCACTGCGTGTCCATGTCTCTGGCCCTGCTCTCTCCTTTCATGCCCTTCATCACTGAGGAGCTGTGGCAGAGACTCCAGCCACACGGACCTGGAGCTGCTGCCCCCCCGAGCGCTCTGTGTTTACAGCCTTACCCTTGCTCCTCTCAGCTGGTAGGTTTACAACCATCAAACCTCCCACAACCACACATAGACTGTAAAGATAATGGACATAGCAGAACCAAAAATCAGCAAACTTTCCCTTAAGTTACCCGTTAAGGCTAGCGGTAGCTTGCTAGCTTGGTTGGCAGAACATTGAACAAGATGTTTTTAGGTTATCAAAATCTGATCTATCAAAGCTCAACCAATGAGATAGCAAGTCATCGAACTGAATCTTTTCCAGCCTAAAACATGATAAGAACCTCTCGTCATGGCACCTTAGCTATCTAACAAAGTTATATCTTCCTTTTTTAATTGCGAGACGTTTCATGAACCCATTTTAAATTTCAAAGAAGAAAATACTGGCTTTAGCATTGTTGTCAGAGAGGATAGTACTAGCATCTTAGCATCTTTCCTTAATATCTGACAAATTGTGGTAATGTTTTGATTTAATACAGTCAATATTTTACATATTGAACTTTTAAGTTTTCTCTTATATATACAGTACATCTTTGCTCGTATATTCCTAAATGTGTTGTTATTTTTGGCTGGATTGTCAAATTTCCATGCATTTCAGCTGATGCGTTCTTTTTCTGTAACTTCTCCATCCTGCCAGGCACACTGGCATTTCCCTGAGGAGGAAAGAGATTTCCTGTTGGTGCAGGAAGTCATCCGAGTGGCCCGCTCACTACGATCCCATTGTGGCATGACCAAAGAAAAACCTGCCAGTAAGTCATTTAACAAAAACAACACTTCACTGATGAACGCTCAAAGACTGCTAGATGAAAATGTTTTCATACAAAAGAAAATTTGATGGGCTTTATTGATAAATTAATAAATGCATGGATTACTTAACTTTTTGTAAAAGTGGTTTATTTTCATATTGTATGTTGTGTGTTTCAGTGTGGGCAGTGTGTTCACCCGGCCAGGCCCAGATCCTGCTGCACTTTGGCTCAGCTGTTAGGACTTTAGGACGGATCTCCAGTCTCCATGTCCACTGTCCTCAGAGAGCAGACCTCTTCTCTGTCCACTCCACTCCTCCACCCAAAGGAAGCCTCATTGGTGTGGTGGACCACACGTGTCAGCTACACCTTCACATTCAGGTATGCATCAACTTCCTTCTGCCCTTAAGTAAGTCTCATAAACACAATGATATGGATGTTCACAGCTGCAAATGTTACAATCAAACCCGCAAATGGAGTTGGATTTGCAACTGACCAACTGATTGATTAGTGGACAAAAAAATGAATCGCCTACAATTTTAATAATCAATTACAGCTGCAAGTGGAGTCGGATGGGCCCTCACTCCTGCGTGCACTGGGGTTGCTGGCAGACGCCGCTCCATGCAACCATGCATTAGCGCGGCACTCAGACACTACAAATTATCACCAATGAAACTCCCTGCTGAGCTCAATGATACCTCACACAGGACTGTAATACAGTTTTATAGCTGTGAAAGGGGGTATAGCCAAAGCATAGGGCTCAGGGCAAAGCTTTACCAATAAAAAAAGTCTGCTGAGTTCATTGATACCTCACATAAGACTATATTTTAACCCTCATGTTAATGGGTCGAAGTGACCCGTTTTCCTATATCAATATTCTTTCTAACTACCCAACTGTAATTACCCGAAATAACGTGATTGATTCCACACAACGCTCTTTGGCAAGTACAAATCTCTACTTTCCTTAATTTCGGGGGGTCTTATTCAATTTTATAGCATTTGAAAAACAATTGAAGTGGTTTTGAGATAGTATTGAGTAAAAGTTGACATATTCCAGTCTGTGATTATCCATCAACATACATTCCTTTAATTTTGGTTTAAATGATTCATAATTTCTGCTTTTCTAACTCAAACATTAGGTATAATTTTGATTGAACATAAATTCCAAAAATAACTGTAAAACTAAAGTTAATAAGTTAGTGTTATGTAGTGTTGAACATTGAAAAAAGAGTCAAGTGTCGAAAATCAACACTTTTTTTTGAATACAACACAAGGGTTAAATGGGTCACCAGTTATGAAAGAGGGTGTGGCTTACGCATAGGGGGGCGGTCCAAACAATCACCAATGAATAAGGAACTCTGCTGAGTTAAAGGATACCTCACACAAGGGCCTACATGAAACATGTAATAAGTTACAAAAAAAAGGGCGTGGCTACATCATAGGTTGCGGGTCAAACTATTACCAATCAAAAAGCACCACTCTTGCATTGGACTGGACCCTGATGGAATGGAGAGGGGGCCACGTAGCTTCTCCAAGCTCCGTGGCAAACCCGGCCACCAGGTTCTTGCTGACGAGCCCTCCATTTGGGCCTGGCTCTAGACACGGGCCACGGGCCTTCTTCAGCGAGGGTAACTCCTCCTCTTCCTTGTTGACTCATGAGGCTTTTGAAGTATTCTTAGTATGGCCCCTTGCCTGAGACACCTTTATCATGGGAGACCCTACCTGGAGCACCAGGCTCCAGGTAACACATAGGGACACACAAACCTCTCCACCACAATAAGGTGATGTTTTCTGGAGAGGATCATTGTAGTGAATGTGATAAAAATCTGTGATTTTCTGGAGAGTTGGAGGGCATCAATACTGATTACTATTCAAATTAAGGTTAAAACTCTATTGACAAATCATGTTTGGTAAACAGTATTTGGTATCGAGAACCGATTCTTACTTGGAATTTGTTCAACTGCAATCTTTTTTTTTTTTTATTGCACTCATTTGGAATTATTTGGAATCGTTCAAATCGGATCAACGGTTCCAAATTTAACATGCAAAAGTTTTGGTTTCCGTAGCAGCCCCAGGCGTTTGTGTTGCAGCCTTGGAGCACAGTAAGTGGCGCTCTAAAGTCTGGCTTTATTTTACGTTGAAAAAGCATGCTAAAACTGCAAACCACCATTGAATCAAAATAACACTTTCCATTTATTTGTGAAATAAGTACGTGACCCGTTTCGATTCCACCCCTCAAAGAATTGCATTCGCGAATTGATAAGAACTGGAATCGAAAGGAAAAATCAGAATTGGAATCAGAATTGTTGAACTCAAAACGATGCCCAACCCTACTCCCAAGTAACAATTAGATTGCCATAATCATTGGAGATTAATTGTGAAATTGACTCAGCATTGACTTTGCAATGTGCTACCTAAACTTCAAAATGCAAGCTGGAATGACACAGGACATAGCCTCATCATCCATAACCACATGTGTGTACATCAGGATGCTGGTGTGTTCCACGGTTTCCATGGTGATGATGTCTAACATTCAGCATGGTTTACTCTCTCAGAGTGGAATGAACATTGAAAACCAGATGGTGCAGCTCTCCCAGCGCAGAGACAAGCTGATTCCAAAGCTGGAGAAGCTCCTGTGCAGAGTGCAGTCCCCAGACTACCTAACCAAGGTTCCTGCTCATGTCAGGCAGCAGATGGACACTAAGGTGAGCAGCGCTGGGCCGTAAGTTGCAGGCCTGCTATTGGTTATTTATAATCGGTTATTATTTGTCTTATTATGAGAAAGATTCATATTTTTGTATTAATACTACTACAACTATTACCACAAAAAAAACAATGACTGTTGAGTCTGTAACAATCTGCACCTTGATCCAAACTGATTGATAGTTTAGATTTTTGGTATGCCATTTCAGTTGCTACATTGTAGTTCATTAGCATTTTACTATTACTCTATTTTTAGTTGCATTAGCCCAAATATTTGCAATAATGTTAAAACCTAGAGAAATCTGGCATTGTAATCAATGACAGGACCTGGTCGTTTGGTTGCTTGTTGTTGGCTTCATATAACCTTTAGTCTAAATCCACGACGTTCCACTTCCATGATTGCTCCATTGCCTCCAAAATTCCCGCCGTATGTCCTTCATTCGGCTCCGTCCGGTTTATTATTATTAATTTAATTATTTGTATATTATAATTGTATCATTATTTATGTCTTTATTATGTATTATATACTATGCAGTATACTAGTTCTGTAGTCCATGCTCATCTGATTGTATTCTAGTTAGCATACAATCATACAATCATGTGTGAAAGTGTGACTGGGATTTTGACCCCCCACCTCCCCCCCATGTGTTCAGATGGCGGCTCTGCAGCAGGAGCTGGAGAGCGTGGAGGAGCAGCTAAAGGTCCTGCAGAAGATTCAAACTTCACCATAACTCCCGCCAATCGTGTGGACTGCTGGACATCACTCGCTAGACTTTCTGTCCAGTCTGAGTTTTCTGTTGCACGACTAAAACAACTTTTGAACGCACACGTTCCACCAAAACAAGTTCCTTCCCGAGGCTACCATTGCTCTGCTCAGCACTCCGCTCCGCCCAAGACAAGACTTGTGATTGGTTTAAAGAAATGCCAACTAACCAGAGTACGTTTTTCTCCCATCCCAGAATGTTGTGTGTACTAGCCAGACCTTCCCCCGCATCACTGTGGTGGAAGGGTTGGCTATGCGAGACCAGACTTGATGAATTATTCATGATGTTGTCTGAGCTGGTAATCTCTACACTGCTTTAATGAAGGACACTTCACTGCATAATATCATTATTATGTTGTTCACACAATGCAGTATCTCACGGTCAAACTGTGAAACTGTAGTACTGTACTGCATAACTAACAACTCACCTACAGATGGAGTTGTGGCAGGCTGCAGGTATCCATGGAACGCTTCTGTTTTGTAAATGCACACATGGCATGATGGAAGTTAGAAGCAGTTTATCGGTTGCTGCTGTTCAGCAAGTATTTGTGTCACAAAATGGCTTTTCTACCAACAATCCTTCATATTGATCATGTAAAAAAATATAAATATATATATATATATATATACTGTATTTTTTTCTAAACTTGACCTAATGTGTTTCCTTGTAGGGAATGTCAGAAATGTGATACCTGGAGGAATCAGTCCAGAAGATTTGGGTTAAAATTGCCTTAAATACAAGTCTAGTTATATGGAAAACTTCCCATCACTCTGGTGGGGATTACAAGCTATGTTGTGGACTAGACTCATCTTGGCACCAATCAGTGTTGGTGATCTAAGATAGTAGAAAAGGGATTTGCCTGTCATATTCAAATAAATAAGGAGGGAATTTATTTATTCAAAATGAAAATGCAGCCAAGTCATATCAGTCACAAAACAAGTGAGGTTGGTATGAAAACCTAATTACAATAATAAATTAAATGTAAAATAAGAATATATAAAATCAAAGCTAAGAGAATAAAGATGACAAGTAGGAGTCAATCACAGTCAGAAAAGGATTAATTGCCAAGTAAGTAACACAAGGAAATTGCGTTGGTTTTGTGTATACACACACACACATATAAAAAATGAAAATAAAATAAACAAAAAATACAAAAACAAATGTGTACAATTATAACTGTTTAACATAAAGAAAAAAAGAGACTATGCATTAAACATGTACACAGTGCCTAGTAATTCAATGTGCAGGGGTAGTGCCAATGTAAATAGATGTATACATATTGTATATGCATGTCAAACTAGAATTAGCTGTTATTTTAATATATTGATGCTAACCAGTGGAGGTATGTTATGTGTATAGTTATTAGACTTAACTCACAAAAGGGGTTCTAATGAAATTTGTTAAAGTTGCATTATGGGAACTGTATGATAGTGTTTTTGGCGCGTGTCCCATACTAGGAAATAAAAAGCATGATATCTGGGTCTTTGCTGCTTTATCTTGACCATAGAACAATGAAATTGTTCGGGGATAATGACCCTGCTCGGTTCGGGTCAACTCGATCCAAAACGGGGTAATAATCCGGAAGTGTAGTTTTGTGTGGTCGAATGAAAAATGCCGTCATCATACATGAGAAGAGGCAGCCTGTGGGAGACCCAGCTGCAGTATAGAGAAACTGAACCCGGGCACAGGACATGACTTTTCGATGCAAAATGACACTGTAGACATAAACGCCAGTGGCTGTGCAACAAACGTTGGTAGCGGAGCAGACACTGTAGCCTGCTAACATTAGCAGCGACTGGTGTTGCATACAAGAGCAGTGCCGGGGAATAATGGGAACCAGAGGTGGAGGTGCAGGCAACACTGGAGCCGCTGTGCAGCTCACACAGATATGTGCTGTAACACCGAAGGAAATGCAAGGGTTGGATAGCAAACGTTAGCTAGCCTGCTAGCCAGCCGGTCAATGCTGAAGCTTGATGAGAGCTTTATTTCCTTTCACGGTGCAAGCCCTACCGACTCGTTGAGAAAGGCATGTGAAAGGTGAGTGAGACACACACACACACACAGAGAGTTAATAACGTGTGTCAATGGCTTCGGCCAGGACTGCTCATGAATGGGGTGGGGGGGTGGGGACGTCACCGGTGCTGCTCAGTGTTAGCCAGCTAGCTAGCTAGCTAACAGCATAGCTAACTGTTTATTTTGCTACTAAGACACTGTCATACCGTCATGCTCAGAAATCAATGTAGCGGGGACAAACACTATGCTCCGGCCCAATTCAACGTCCACTGTGCTCTGTTTTAATTTAGCTAATGTAAAGCCGATAGTTTGGTGTCAGCTAGCTTCAAAGAAGAATTTAGCTATAACTTAACAGTCATAGACAGTTAAAGAAAGGTAGCTAACAGCTCGGTTTCATCTCAACAGACAAGACAGCTGCACCGCTCGTGACCTGCTGTGTGCAATGTGGGCATTTGCATCACCTGAAAGTTAACGTTATGTAGTGTTAGCAATGTAAGAGGCCTCGCCGGCCAGTCCTCATTGCCTTTCTACGGTGTAGCTAGTCATGTGAAGCATTAGCCGGATAGGATCGTTTAGCTGCCTGATGCCTCGGTAGGTGCCTGATGCAGGCTCCTCTGGATCATCCTACCAGTCAGTTCCACGTTGTCTGACGGAAGGAGGAGGGGGTTAAGGAAGAACAGAGTTTCAGCTGGTAACATTTGTGAGAAGAGCAACAGTTCCCTCCCTCTGCCCATCTTCACTCTCTGTTTAGTCAGCAAAGCTTAACTTAATACAGTCGGAACGAGACGCATGACAGATCTCTAGCCTGCTCCGAGATCAGATAACGTTACGGTTAGTTTGACACTTTATATATCTTATTTCTGTGGTTTAGTTCTTCTTTGGCTCATACTATTTACAGACATACTGTTTTTATATGTCCCCGACACTTCTTTAAAGTACTCTGACTGTGTCGGATTCTTCCTTTCCCTCATATTTTTACGTTTCTACTTTAATTGATCCATTGTTGCCTAACGTTAGTGGATGTACTGCTTTTGGTTTTCCAGAAAACAACTGTGGCTTAGATTGGCAGTTTGTTTCAGTGTCATGTGCTTTCTTTATCAAGATGACCATTTAAGTCAACTCTTTCAAAGCACAGTAGTAAAATATATAGCTGTGTTCAACTAGCTAAAACGTATGCATTCTAACGCAAAAGTCATGCAATCAATCATATCAATTCATAATTAATTCAATTTATCAATTCATAAATGTTCACTTTTTGTTGAAGTTATTTTAGAGAAGTGTTGATTGACCTGTGTCAAATCGGTTTAGCCAGGTACACCAGGTCATACGAGTGGATCTGGAAATCAACCCAATTTTTACCTCCCATGTGTCAGTAGCCCACAATGCTATATGCACCGAGTTGTGTTGCCTAAACCAAAACTGCGAAAATAATTAGATAGCTTGGTTTAAAAAATAGATTTTTCACAAACAGTCTCCTGAGTGAAAGTGGTTTTCTTTATACTACTACCCGCTGGGGTGCTGTTTTGTCAGGATTTTATCCCAGCACCACACATCTGGCAAGCTGACTACTCTCAATTTGATTTATTGTATCAAATCATAAGAGTTATCTCAGGACACTTTACAGAGTGTAGGTCTAGACCACACTCTGACCCAACAATTCCAGTAATTCCCCCAAGAGCAAGCATTTAGTGCAACAGTGGTGAGGAAAAACTTCCTTTTAGGGAGAAACCTCGGGGCAGACCCGGGCTCTTGGTAGGCGGTGTCTGGTGGTGCCAGTTGGAGGTGGTATGCACAGTGGCAATAATAGTTGCAATAAAGGTAATGGAACTATGACTAGAAATAGTAGTTCATGGTGACACTGCAGAGAATAGCAGGGCGTGGAGCAGGACCACGGCAACAGCTGCAACCATGACATAGGCGCCACCTTAATCCAGGGGAAACTGCTGGACGCCAGAAAACATAAGGATTCCTGGGAATAAGCTCCCCAGAGCTAGGTTAGTAACAAGCATTTCTGGGACATGGATGCATACAGATGGACAGAGAGAGGAGAGAGGAGCTCAGTGTGTCAAAGGAAGGAAGTCCCCCAGCAGACTAAAAGGAAAAATCCAACCTTTTTAAGGACACAAATTTTCTTTGTGAATGAATAATGTATTGTAAATAAAGAAATGTTCTCCCTTAAAATACAGGTGGCATAAGTATACATACATCCTAAAGTTCCCTTGGCCTTTGGAATTAAAATACCCCCCCCCCCCCATCATCACACACCCTTCACTACACATAGAGATTGGCATGGGGTACTTTCCATAAAATTGTCTCTTTATCATCTCTCTATTAGGATGCATAGTATCCAGGATATTATGTATCCTGATAAAGTTCCCTTTGCCTTTGGCATGCACAGAGATTGGCATTGGATACTTTCCATAAAATCATCTCTCAATGCAAATCAAACCGGCTATTAGTCTAACTAAAATAAAACCATGGCAATCTCTATGTATGGTGAAGGGTATGTGATGATATGGGGCTATTTTAATTCCAAAGGCCAAGGGAACTTTATCAGCATGCATCCTGGATCCATGAAATAACTGGCCTTATACAAATAAAATCTGCCTGGCTCTATGGGAATTTAACATAGGGGTATGTATGCTTATGCCCCCTGTATTTTAAGGAAGAACATTTATTTATTTACAATACATTATTCAGTTACAAAGAAAAAGAAAAAAAGAGAGTTTTAAGTTTACTCTTCAATTCAATTCAATTTTATTTATAGTATCAAATCACAACAAGAGTTATCTCAAGACACTTTACAGATAGAGCAGGTCTAGACCACACTCCAGAATCCACAAGGACCCAACAGTTCGAGTAGTTTCCTCCAGAGCAAGCGACAGTGCGACAGTGGCGAGGAAAACTTCCTTTTAGGCAGAAACCTCGGTCAGACCCAGGCTCTTGGGAGGCGGTATCTGACGACCGGTTGGGATTAGAATGTCTTAAATGTGGTGCCGTTGTCTGCCTCCTGAACCCAGACCGGGAGTGGATTCCACAGGAGAGGAGCCTGATAGCTGAAGGCTCTGGCTCCCATTCTGCTTTTAGAGACTCTAGAACCACAAGTAACTCTGAATTCTGGGAGCGTAATGCTCTAGTGGGACAATAAGGCACTAAGAGCTCTTCTAGATATGCTGGTGCTTGGACATTTAGAGCTTTGTAGGTCAGGGGAAGGATTTTAAATTTAAGCCTGGATTGTGTAGGAAGCCAATGCAGAGAAGCTAATACAGGACAAATATGATCTCTTTTCTTAGTTCTCCTCAGAACACGCACTGCAGCATTCTGGCTCAACTGGAGAGTCGTACAGGACTTATTTGAGCATCCTGATAGTAAAGAATTACAGTAGTCCAGCTTGGAAGTAACAAATGCATGGACTATTTTTTCAGCATCGTTTTGAGACAGGATGTTCCTAATTTTGGCAATGTTACGAAGGTGAAAAAAGGCTGTTCTTGAAGTTTGTTTTAAGTGGGTGTGAAGGATAGATATATTTACATGTCACAAAAAGGAGGATTTGTAGCTGATATTAACTACTATAAATGTAATTATTAGTAAAGAGTGTTAATTTTTTATTTCTAAGTGGGCAAAATTATTATCTCCTTGGGAAGTAGTTAAAGCTTTAGTGTTTAAACTTTTTGACATTAAACATCAGTTACATTCAAGCTGTGTCCAAATGAGTTGTTAAAAAAGCTAATTAAGAGTCCACATAACTCTCTCTGTATTTTTCAGTATGGCTTTAAATTAAATTTAAATAAAATTAAAAAAACAACAACAATGTAGAGCGGACGTGTCGTGGAAGAAAGCCTTGCACTTTTTTTCCTGTGGTTTTCCCTGGAAATTTGGCCCCACCCATAAGGTCGTAGTAATATGGAGGTAAACAGATCTGACATGTCCGTAGCTTGTTGAGCATGGAAGCACAGCCAAAGATCCGTTACCAATCAGAGCATTTTCTCCTTGTAGTCAAACATCCATCCTTACAAGATTATTGCAGGCCTATATTTATCAGCAGTAATTGGTTTAGGCTTTTCAAATGCAGAGGAGCTCCTGAGGAGGAGTCAGTGTGACCTTCATCCTTCACTCACTCACTCAATCACTCAAAGGAAACCCTTACTGTCACATACACACTGTCGACACTCGTGTTGTCGTATTTTTCTTTGATTGGAGAGCTCTGTGGACGCATTTTACCATTTGTTTAGAGCCTGTTTGTTAGGGGAAAGATGAACCTTCTTACACAAAACCTCAGGTATGGTCAGGGCCTAGTCTCGCTTTGCCAGACCTTTCTCCACTGCGTTGCGGAGGAGGGTCTGCCTAGTCCACACAGCATTCCAGGATGGGAGAAAAACGTGCTCTTTGTCATTGGCATTTCTTTAAACCAATCACAATTGTCTTGGGTGGTGTCATTGGAAAGTAAAGGATAAATATAGATCAATATATACCGATGTCTAGTCTAGGTTCAAAAGTAGTTTTAGTTGTCAACAGAAAGCTCCAATTGGACAGATAGTCCAGCTAGCTGTCTGGTTTTACCCTGCAGAGATCTGAGGAGCAGTTCACCATAGTCCTCAGAAATCCACCGCAGTTTAGAAATCCAACACAAAGAAAGAGGAAGGTGATGGACATCCGGCCAAAAAGAGTGAAATCTGGCGGAATTTCCGACTGCAATGGAACACTCCCGGAAGTGGAATGTCCCGGATATACACTAGTCAGGCACTAAATAGGGAGCCAATTAAAAGGGTCACTTCAGCCAAATTGCAAACCAAGGTTTTGTCAACTAACTCAGATTTTAGATATACACTTCTGAGATGTCTCTTCCCTAGTGCAATGATTTAGCTTTGAATGTTTGTATGTACATAGTGCAGGTCTTTTTTTTCCTCGGGGGGGG